>NC_088418.1:43960870-44170904 GCF_034236695.1 Oncorhynchus nerka | reverse complement strand
AAAACATTAGTTCATTGATAGTGGTGTAAAGGGTTGCGTCAATTCAAATCTGGTGTCAGAACAAGTGTGACACTGAGTCACCGATTGTATCCTATGTACTTTTTATTAGCTAAGCAATAAGTGGTAAATGCGGATTTGGTATATACGGGCTCTCTGTCGCACCTCGCAGGGCAAACAGAGAACTGACTCGTTCCTGACAAAGTTATTATAATATACTCTGACAGAAGTAGTTCCCGCTTCCGAGCTGGCCTGTCAGAGTAGAGACTGGGCATGGTTTAAACTCACTCAGCCTATCGTTGATTGTTGGCGCAAGAGCTGGTCCCAGCCCCCTTGGCGCTTCAGCGGTCGGGCGTTGTTGCAGTGGAGAATATCTATGCGCTCATGCTCTCGATTCAGTTATCACACACCTGGCTCCTGTTATTGCTAAGTTTGAGTTCTAACAAAAGACAGTCTGTTTGCTATACAACGCTCTGTATGTGTCCCCCAGAACTCATGATAACTGCCTACACCCAAGGTTAGCCATTTTCCGCTAATGTTACTTCTAACACACAGATACCCTCATGATAGGCCAAGCATATTTTCAACCCTCACAGTAGTTTGTTCGTTAGCTAGTTAACATTTCACACAGATTGCCAGGGTCCAGTAAGCAACTACGTTAACAATATAACTTGAGGAATGGCAAGAGGTCGTATACCAGTTAATACTATAGCGAGCTGGTTCGTTTACTAACGTTAGCTTATCCGATGTAACGTTCATGCTAGCTAGCCAGCGGGCTGACTTCATTATCCAGCTAATTTTCACACCATAACACAATTATTTGATCAGCTAAGTTGGATAATGTTGCTCAACATTTCTCTGGCTAGCTAACGCGGAGAATTCGATCCAGCTAGCAAGATACAATGCTAACAATTCTTGTTCTACCACACTTGCTCCCTCACCTCAAGCTTTCCAAAAATGCCATTGTTTTTCGGTTACAGGTCATGAAGTACGCATCAACACCCTCTCACCCAAGTCTCCGTGGTCAGGCAGCCATCTCATGTGAAGTTGGCACTGGGAAAATCCCATGTGATGAGAAACGAGGCCGAGGCTGCAAAAGGACTGAAGGAGAAGACTCCCACAGGACTTCTATGCTAAACTGTTCTGCCACATTCAATTCAAATGTTACATCTTTCGATGTGTAAATAATAGGGAATACATCTGCAAATAATTTAAACTGACTTATCAAACTACACTGTACAGCTTTAGAGTGTGTGCAGCATAGGTACAACTGTAAGCAATTCCGTTCTCAAATGTCTGTTACAAATCCCTTCGGCCCTGCAGTCTAGGGGGGTGGAAACGAGACCCGTAACATATCTGATGCAAATTCTAACAGTGAGAACTAATAACCTCAGACAAATTAAATCTACCGCCAAACACTATTGGTTTATTTGTAAACACACGGTAAAGGGGGGTGGGAAAAGGGGCTGTGCTGGACCCAAGGAAAGAAACAAATATCCAAAAACACCCCTAAACTAGACTAGCCTGCTTCAATACAACTACCTAACCAATCAAATACAGCGGATGGTCCACCCAGTTATAACTAGGGTATTTAGACAAAGTATTCCTACGTGTAATGTAGGCCAATGGGCGACTTGTCTTGGTACCCCCTTTTCCCACCATCAAACTAACAGTCAAACACCATTACAGAACAATACTCATAGGATAACAGACACAGTGACATGTAGTTGAAAACAAAAGGCAGCTCTCTGCATACAAAGAGAGAGACCTGGGGAAAACAACACAATGGGTTTTTAAACCAAGGGAAAGGGGATGTGATTGGGTAATGGAAACAGGAGGTGTGTCTTCAGATTGATGACTGATTGGCGGCACCTTTGAATAGGGTCGAAGGAAAGAAAATACACACGCACAGGATACCTGTATCCGTAACAGTCTGTTTAATGTGAGAAACAAAATGAAAAGCAACTGTTAGGCTATTACAATGCGGACTGTCATGCATTTTTATATTACCAACAAGACAACGAAGCGCCATGGAGACATAACGGAGACTTCCCCCACACCAAAAGATCCACCGCTGAGCGATATTGTTTACTACACTATTATGCATACAATCCAAGACATACGTTTATTGTCATTCATACTCTTATTTTTACCCGATTAGCTTTGCAAAATTGTACCTTATGTCAATTCATAGCTCAGAAATATTGGAATAACGAGGACTCTGACACTAGGCACACAAGATAACACAACAACCACATTTTCAATTGACAATCATTGCTTTAGATAGATATGGTTAATAGATTTGTATAGGCATATATAAACAATTAATTTCACTTGTAAACCAAGGTTGGATTAGTAGGTCTAAGCAACATGTAGCTGGATACCCGCGTAATGAATCGAAACAGGTTCCAATCCTCATATATACACATTATGACAAAATAAAGAGCTTAATCTTTCAAGACATAAAGACATAGAAGCATACCCATTTATAAAGGTTCTACACATTCCATTTCTCCATAGCAATAGAATGTAAACATTCTATTTCGTGCCAAACATTGCCTACAACTCAATTCTAAGTGCAGCATATTGGACGACTCCACAGTAATTGATCATTCGCGACTTTAACTTATTCCTGTTATCTCTAGAGCATCTCGTATATCTATAGCGCTGCATTTCTTCACCATCTTACCATGGATAGGGTTTGGTGCATTCCGGAGTTCACTTATGGTCCCACAAAGGTAATCTTTGGAGATATTCATTTTAGCATACTGTAAATGCCTGTGCACAATGTGCATAACAAAGCACCATTATTGTCATTCTCTTCAAAGGAATTCTGTAGAAGCAGCCTTTATTTTCAGACTCTGCAAGCCTGCTGGGAGGAAACATATTTCAATAAACAGGTAAGATTCATCCCCCCCAAAAACATAAACAACAGAAAGAGAGTTGTATTTCAAGACAGTTTAGAGAAGATGGTCATAAGAGTTCTTAATAACACTCGCAAATTGTGATGCATGAACAGTTGTGAAATGTTGTGAGAGGCCCTTCAGAATGCACATGATATGGTATTTCGTGGCACTGTCTCACACCTTACCTCATCTTGCAGAAGAAGCTCATGGTCCACTATCTGCTGCTCCAGAGTCAAGGCCAGGTGCCGCACCATGTCACCACGGAGCACATGAGCGACTGGCTGGTGTCTCAGGGCAAAAAATCCCTTAGGGAGAGGTGAGTACCACGTCATCACTCACCTTCACTGCCATTCCCTGCCACCAGCAGCACTCCAAGAGGTGTGAGTAAAATAAACAACAGAAAAATCGGAAGCCAGGAAAGTTGAATTGCTCTGTGTTTTATTTGAAGGGTGTGGAAGGAAACCCTGGAGGAGGGGAATGACCTCGCTCGGCTGGTAAGACAATGAGAGTTAGACATACTACAAGTCAGTGAGCTCTTTACTAGCCTTTCAACAACTAGTTAGTACAGCAGAATCGATATGTTGTGAAATTTCACTAATCGGACTTCCTGTTTCCTACGGCAGACCTGGGAAGTCAACACTTGCCTAAAAATGATAGAGATAGAGCACGAGGCTGTCTGCAAGCTCCGCCGCTCCTTGCACCCCACCTCGCAGGCTGACATGTGAGTTCCATGTACTGCCCTGCATATGACTTGATCCATTTATCTACACATCTGTAACTATGCAGAAACAGACTAAGACAATGTCCTCTGTGAGCACATTGCACATCGTTTAGCTTTGTATTCTCCTTTTTATTGATTTCAGCGACCCTAAGGTCCACAGCATCGTGGAAAGAGCTGTAAGGAGCATTATGGGCGAGCTGTCCACTGAGCCCCGTAGCAGCCTGCTCAGCCCATCCCAGGTGGTTGTGGAGGTGGTGCCCAGGCTCCTCCTGGCCCTGTGGCTTCAGCCAGAGGAAGGCCATTCAGGGCACCCAATCCTAATAAGCGGGATGGCCGTGGGCATGGTGGCGGCCGTAGTGGAGAAGCTCTCCAGCATGTTAAAGGCCCCTTCTCCTCAAATCCCTTTCTCCCGCGCTGCGGCTTTTGAATCTGTGTGGTCAATCCTCGGGAGAATCAGTCAGTCCTTCTCCACGGATGACCTCCAGAGCCCATTTTATGTGAGATCTGTCTGTGCCTTTGTGGCTGACGAGGTACAGAGCTGCTTCCAGCCCCCTGCAGCCACCTTACCAGTCCTCCCTGTCGTCGCCGCGGCCATCTCCACCGCACCTCCAGACATCCTAGCAGGTGAGTAGCAATGATAGAGAGCACTCTGACAGATGCCTGTTGTGATGACATCTCTGTGACTTGTAGTAGTAGAGCTCATCAGGATTGTTGTTGTCACTTCTAACACAGAGGCAGACCCGGCTTACTCCCACATGGAGGTTGTGGACATCACCACTAACACAGAGGCAGACCAGGATTCTTCCCACCTGGAGGTTGTGGACATCACCGCTAACATAGAGGCAGACCATGCGTCTTCCCACCTGGAGGTTGTGGACATCACCGCTAACATAGAGGCAGACCAGGCGTCTTCCCACCTAGAGGTTGTGGACATCCCCGCTAACATAGAGGCAGACCAGGCGTCTTCCCACCTGGAGGTTGTGGACATCACCGCTAACATAGAGGCAGACCAGGCGTCTTCCCACCTGGAGGTTGTGGACATCACCGCTAACATAGAGGCAGACCAGGCATCTTCCCACCTGGAGGTTGTGGACATCCCCGCTAACATAGAGGCAGACTCTGCTTCTTCCCACCTGGAGGTTGTGGACATCGGCCCTAAAACAGAGGCAGACAGAGCTTGTTCCCACTTGGAGGTTGTGGACATCACCGCTAACATAGAGGCAGACCAGGCGTCTTCCCACCTAGAGGTTGTGGACATCCCCACTAACATAGAGGCAGACTCTGCTTCTTCCCACCTGGAGGTTGTGGACATAACATGTAAGGCAGAGGCAGATCTGGCTTCTTTCCACCTGAATGTTGTGGACATCACCCTTAACAGAGAGGCAGATCCGGCTTCTTTCCACCTGAATGTTGTGGAAATCACCCCTAAGACAGAGGCAGACCCGGCTAATTCCCACCTGGAGGTTCAGGACATCACCCCTAAGACACAGCAAGATCCAGCTTCTTCCCACTTTGCTGTGAACATCACCCGTAACAAAGAGGCAGATCTGGTTTCTTTCCACCTGAATGTTGTGGACATGAACCCTAATAGAGAGGCAGAGCCCATCTCTTCCCTCTTGGAGGTTGTGGATGTCACACCTGAAGAAAGGACTCTCAAGATGGCCGCCTTTGCCACTCAGCCAACTGACATGCAAGCAGGTGAGTAACACTGACAGGTGCCGTTTGTCATGACATCTTAGTAGAACCTTTCAACTGGCCAGTGTTTAGAACCTACGGTTTGCATTTGTTTACATTCTGTCCCTCTTTTCTCCCTTTCCAGAGGATGTTGCTGTGGTCATCCCAGATGTTACCCCACACGTCACCAAGGATGTGACACTGGATGTTCCATGCAGAGCTGCATGCAAAGGGAAAGTCCGGCGATTTTTTTTCAGGCTTTGGAGGGCAGTGTGCTGCTGCGCCTGCCACAAGGAAGAGGAGGAACAATACTAGTTATTCATCAGACCTTCAGAAATGGGATTGAACCATAGACCATTAAATTATTTGCATTATAATAATTGGATTCAATTCTAAATTTTAATGCTTTTAATAATTTACTTACTACACGTAAACAAAACAAAAAAAGTAGTATTTGACAACAAAAAAAACGGAGGGAGCTCAACCAACGTTGAGTTGAGGTGCAACCAAAACCTTTAATCATCATAGAAAAGGAAAAAGCGCAACTCTTGCGCACTATAAAAAATGCATTATTTTATTCAAGCAAGGTTAAAAGATGAACATTTTGACCTAATCTATGACAATATGCAATATGAGTTTGCCCAGGAAAAGGGTGACCCAGACTCACCCTGGTTCTTGAGGGTTGCAGACAGTGAAAAGATATCATTAAGTAAATGGGAAATCTTTAATGAACATAAATGTAAATACAACTGACTTGAGGATCAGAGCAGGCTGGCTGACTGGCTAGCCCTGAAGGCCCTCTGCCTCTACCTCTGTGTGGTTCATCTCAGCCAAGAGGTTGTGTGGGTTGTCTTTCTTTATGGGTGTAAATCACTGTGACCTCTCCTTCGTCCTGTCCGTTGGCCTGATCAGAAGGCTTGTCATCTCTTTCCTTGCTCACATGAGCAGGAGAAATGGCATCTGGGGTAACCTCCTCTATCTAACACCACTTCTTTCTGTCTGTGTTCGACTGAGGTCACTCGTTCGCTCTCCCTGGGTGTTTGATAGTTCCTCCTCCTGTGTCTTTGTGAGCTTGGAGGGAGATATCCTGTTCTGGCTACCTCTTTAGGGGTGTGCACCTTAAATCTCTTTCAGTTTGTTGTGGGGTTCGGTTGTTTTGGGGAGAGTCTGAAGTTTAGCAATGAGTGTGGGGGCTGTCCCCCTCCCAAAGTGTAATGACTGCGATGATGAAAAGTAGGAGGAGCCACCGAGACATGTGATGAGGGCAAGGAAGATCACTCTGCAAGGACGGGATAGGACACATCACAACACTGCTGCTCATTCATATTCAAACCCACCTCAGACTATGCACATAAACATGGATGCACACACTCATTGGCGCACGCCCCCACACACACACAATGAACTTACCTGTACATATCACATCATGTCACCCACTTCTCCTCCATCCCACTACCTAGTCTCTAGTACCTAGTCCACACGCTCCACAACCCACTCGTCTGGTGAAAAGAGGTGAAATGAAGGTAGTAGGAAAAGGGAATTCCACAGTAACTATGCTGAACAAAAATGTAAACGCAACATGTGAAGTGTTGGTCCCATGTTTCATGAGCTGAATTGAAAGATCCCAGAAGTTTTCCATACGCACAAAAAGCTTATTTCTCTCATGTTTTATGCAGAAATTTGTTTACATCCTTGTTAGCATTTCTCCTTTGCCAAGATAATCCATCCACCTGACAGGTGTGGCATATCAAGAAGATGATTAAACAGCATGATCATTACACAGGTGCACCTTGTGCTGGAGACACAAAAAAAGCCACTCTAAAATATGCAGTTTTGTCACACAACACAATGCCACAGATGCCCCTCAAGTTTTGAGGGAATGTGCAATTGGCATGCTGACTGCAGGAATGTCTACCAGAGCTGTTGCCAGAGAATTTAATGTTAATTTCTCTAACATAAGCCTCCCACAACGTTTGACAGTACATCCAACCGGCCTCACAACCGGAGACCAAGTGTAACCACTCCAGCCGATGACCTCCACATCCGGCTTCTTCACCAGCAGGGTCGTCTGAGACCAGCCACCCGGACAGCTGATGAAACTGAGGAGTATTTCTGTCTGTAATAAAACCCTTTTGTGGGGAAAAACTGAGACCCACCTGTGGCTGCACCCCTGCCCAGTCATGTGAAATCCATAGATTAGGGCTGAATTCATTTAATTGACTGATTTCCTTATATGAACTGTAACTCAGTAAAACCATTGAAATTGTTGAATGTTGCATTTATATTTTTGTTCAGTATAGTTCAAGTCAAACCCATTTGTGGGAAAAGGTCTGACCCCATTACCGAGGGTCTTTCCTTAGAGACTGACTTACAAAGAAAGGCTCCTTACAAAGAAAGGCTCCTACAGTCGTTAAGTGAAGAGTTTTACCCATAGGCCTGAGTTAGGGGAGACGTGACTGACACCCACCTGTGGTTTAGCTAGGCCTGCTGGATGCAGGATTCTCCCCCAGCCTCCCCAGTGATCCTCAACACACACTCACCCCATATACTTCATATACTTCATATAATTCTAAAGTTGCATGAGATAATTTGATTCCTCTCTCAGACAATTTTACATTACATACAGTACCAGTGTTTGGACACACCTACTCATTCCAGGGTTTTTCTTTATGCCAAGAGCATTCAAAGCTATCATCAAGGCAAAGGGTGGCTACTTTGAAGAATCTAAAATCTAAAATATATTTGGATTTGTTTAAAACTTTTTTGGTTACTACATGATTCCATATGTGTTATTTCATCATTTTAACGTCTTCACTATTATTCTACAATGTAGAAAATAGTAAAAATAAAGAAAAACCCTTTAAACTTTTGGCTGGTACTGTATGTTTTATTATAAGATAATACATCCTGGTTATAGTGTTTCTTATGCCTCATAGATTAAAATGAGACTGTTGAGTGTTACTGACGATCTGTACTGGGAAGCTTGTAACATATTGAAAGTTTTGCAAATTCATAACATACAGTATAATATGAATTGTAATTCGTAACATATTATAAAAAATGGGTGATAGACATTCACAAATGAATACATACCATACATAACATATCATACCAAATGGTTGTCTCTGATATACATTTCAGAATCTATCAAAATGTTGTGAGAGCAGGTTGCTGGGTGATAGACATATGCTATGCACCATACTTGGCTGGAAACAAGAACCTCTGAGTTACATTCAATGATACATTATTGACACACACATAATGAAATGGACATGGAAAGGTAGTGGTTCAGTAACGGACAAAAAAGGGTGATGAATATACACAATAACTGATAGCACAAGTGAGCAACAACACTGTTAACAAAGGAAGGATTGTATAATGTTCATAGCTACCTGCAGAGTATTACACAACAAAGTAAACACAGAGAAGTAATAAATGGCAATAGAAGGAACTATAAAGAACAACAAGCAAGAATGATACACATTTTACACAAATAACCTTGTGCACACACACTATACCAGATCCAGTTGATGGGCAGAGATAGAGAGGTTGATCTCTGTCAAATGCTTGAGATGACTGGGAGGAAAATGGATTGGGGATCTGGGACACAAGCTGACTGCCTGTGATTTGCTGACCCCAGGAACCATGACTCCTAGCAACTAATCAGTGGACAGGCGTGAAGGGACACTCTCCTGCTTAGCAGTGTCCTCTTAGATGGAACATCTCCTGCAATCTAGAGCCGGAATCATTATGCTTAATTGATTTTTCTGACATGTCTGCTATGCAGGCCATTTCTGTCATGTTATGTCTTGTCCCTGTGCTTTCTCTTCTGTTTCCCCCATGCTGGTGTTTTTACTATCTCCTCTCCCTCATCGTTCCTTCCTGCTCCCAGCTGTTCCCCATTCTCAGCAGGACGACCCCAGTTTACTCGTCTCACACCTGTCTCCTCTTTTGCCCTCTGATTAAGTCTCTATTTCTCTCTCTGTTTCTGCTTCTGTCTCTTTGACTAGATTCTTGTTTGCTTTGCCCTTGTCCCGACCTGTCGACAATCTGCCTCTTCATCAGATGCTACATTTGAGCAGGTGTCTCTGTCCTCTAGTTACCCGCGCCTACCCAGAAATGACCTGCAGTCTGTTGCCGCTAGCCCTGCAATTCTCCTCTACTACTAGAAGGAGGACTCTCCTGCAAAGATAAAGGATTTATGTTTTCCCTGTTTGGACATCTCCTGTAAAGATTGAGGATTTATGTTTTCCCTGTTTGGACATTTTTAACTACTTACTGTTTCTGTTGAATTATTTTTCCTCACTGTCCTGCATAACAATTTCAGCTTTCAGGATTTCTGTACAGATCCTTGTAGGCCGTGGATTATCATGCTGAAACATGAGGTGATCGCGGCGGATGAGTGGCATGACAATTGTCCTCGGGGTCTCGTCACAGTATCTCTGTGCATTCAAATTATCATTGATAAAATGCAATTGTGTTCCCTGTCCATGGCTTATGCCAGCCCATACCATAACCCAACTGCCACCATGGGGCATTCTATTCACAACGTTGACATCAGCAAATCGCTCGTCCACACGTTGCCTTACATGTGGTCTGCAGTTGTGAGGCCAGTTGGACGTACTGCCAAATTCTCTAAAGCCGCCTCGGCTTATGGTAGAGAAATTAACATTAAATTCTCTGGCAACAGTCATTTGCATTCTCCCTCAAAACTTGAAACATCTGTGGCATTGTGTTGTGTGACAAAACTGCAAATTTTAGAGAGGCCTTTTATTGTCCCCGAGCACAAGGTGCACCTATGTAATGATCATGCCGTTTAAACAAATCCAAATATATTTTATATTTGATATTCTTCAAAGTAGCCACCCTTTGCCTTGGTGACAGCTTTGCACAGTCTTGGCATTCTCTCAACCAGCTTCATGAGGTAGTCACCTGGAATGAATTTCAATGTACAGGTGTGCTTTGTTAAAAGTTAATTTGTGGAATTTCTTTCCTTCTTAATGCGTTTCAGCCAATCAGTTGTGTTGTGACAAGGTAGGGGTGGTATACAGAAGATAGCCCTATTTGATAAAAGACCAAGCCCATATTTTGGCAAGAACAGCTCAAATAAGCAACGAGAAACGGCAGTCCGTCATTACTTTAACCTTTGTTTGGTTCTACATGATTCCATATGTGTTATTTAATAGTTTTGATGTCTTCACTATTATTGTACAATGTTAAAAATAGTAAAAATAAAGAAAAACCCTTGAAAGAGTAGATGTGTCCAAACATTTGACTGGTTATGTATATATTGTATATTGCAAATATGGTACAATCCAGATGTGCAAAGCTCTTGGAGACTTACCCAGAAAGACTCAAAGCTTTAATTGCTGCCAATGGTGATTCTAACTTGTATTGTGAAAACATGTAAATGAGATATTTCTGTATTTCATTTTCAGTACATTTGCAAAAATGTCAAACATGTTTTCAATTTGTCATTATGGTGTATGTGTGTAGCTGGAAAGGATAAACAATTATAATTTCATCCATTTTGAATTCAGGCTGTAAGAAAACAAAATGTGGAATAAGTTAAGCGGTATGAACACTTTCTGATGGCACTGTATATCTACAAGAAAATGATAAATGAGTGACTCTTTGAAAGGGGGTCATATAAACATGGCCTTATGTTTTTCATCTTCACAGCTATCATGCTATATTGGGCATCGTTTCTCAGACCAAATCTCCATTCTGGCTTAAACAAAGCAATCTGATCATGCTCCAGTCAAATTCACACTATAGGGAATGCCACAAAATGGCTTCTGTAAAGCACCTATACATTGTCCAATCAACATCCACACATTGATTTAATTATTCGCATCTTTATTAAAACAAACACACTTGTGCAATGTTCAAAAGTGTGTGAGAGATTACCATTAACGTGTGTGTATGTGTGGGGTCAAGTCAAATTTTGGCTGGTCATACATTTGCAAATAGCCGAGATTGGATATTTCAGCACCATGGACAGCAGCGAAATCGGAATAGCGAGATCTGTCATTCAGCACCACATGGCAGTAGACAGCGGCCATCTCATGTGAAGTTGGCACTGGGAAAATCCCACGTAATGGGAAACGAGGCTTAGGAGGCAAAAAGACTGAAGGAGAAGACTCCCACAGGAACCTTATGCTAAACTGTTCTGCCACATTCATTTCAAATGTTACATATTTCCATCTGCAAATAATATAAACTGACTTTTCAAACTACACTGTACAGCTTTAGTGTGTCTGTGCATCATAGGTACAACTGCACGAAATTCCCCTCTCAAATATCTGTTTGTGAGAAACAATAAGAAAAACAACTGTTAGACTTTTACAATGCGTACTGTCATGCATTTTTATATTACCAACAAGAAATCGAAGTGATGGTCTATACGCGCCATGGAGACTTATAACGGATACTTCCCACC
Organism: Oncorhynchus nerka; assembly: GCF_034236695.1. Lineage (NCBI taxonomy): Eukaryota > Metazoa > Chordata > Actinopteri > Salmoniformes > Salmonidae > Oncorhynchus > Oncorhynchus nerka. The sequence goes on along the minus strand of NC_088418.1, from coordinate 44,159,164 downwards.
CAGCAAGTTCCCACGCTGAGCGATTTTGTTAACTACACTATTATGCATATAATTCAAGACATACGTTTATTGGCATTCATACTCTTATTTTTAACCGATTAGCTTTGCAAAAGTGTACCTTATGTCAATTCAAAGCTCAGAAATACTGGAATAACGTAAGAGGACTCTGACACTCTAGGCGCACAACAAGATAACACAACAACCACATTTCCATTTGACAATCATTGCTTTAAATAGATTTGTATAGGCATTGGTAAACAATTAATTTAACTTGTAAACCAAGGTTGGATTAGTAGGTCTAAGCAACATGCAGCTGGATACCCGCGTAATGAATCGAAACAGGTTCCAATCCTCATATATACACATTATGACAAAATAAAGAGCTTAATCTTTCAAGACATAAAGACATAGAAGCATACCCATTTATAAAGGTTCTACAGATTCCATTTCTCCATAGCAATAGAATGTAAACATTCTATTTTGTGCCAAACATTGCCTACAACTCAATTCTAAGTGCAGCATATTGGACGACTCCACAGTAATTGATCATTCGCGACTTTAACTTATCCCTGTTATCTCTAGAGCATCTCGTATATCTATAGCGCTGCGTTTCTACCCCATCTTACCATGGATAGGGTTTGGTGCATTCCGGAGTTCACTTATGGTCCCACAAAGGTAATCTTTGGAGATATTCATTTTAGCAGACTGTAAATGCCTGTGCACAATGTGCATAACAAAGCATCATTATTGTCATTCTCTTCAAAGGAATTCTGCAGAAGCAGCCTTTATTTCCAGACTCTGCAGGCCTGCTGGGAGGAAACATATTACAATAAACAGGTAAGATTCATCCCCCAAAAAACATAAACAACAGAAAGAGAGTTGTATTTCTACACAGTTTAGAGAAGATGGTCATAAGAGTTCTTAATAACACTCGCAAATTGTGATGCATGAACAGTTGTGAAATGTTGTGGGAGGCCCTTCAGAATGCACATGATATGGTATTTCGTGGCACTGTCTCACACCTTACCTCATCTTGCAGAAGAAGCTCATGGTCCACTATCTGCTGCTCCAGAGTCAAGGCCAGGTCCCGCACCATGTCACCACGGAGCACATGAGCAGCTGGCTGGTGTCTCAGGGCAAAAAATCCCTTAGGGAGAGGTGAGTACCACGTCATCACTCACCTTCACTGCCATTCCCTGCAACTAGCAGCACTCCAAGAGGTGTGAGTAAAATAAACAACAGAAAAATCAGAAGCCAGGAAAGTTGAATTGCTCTGTGTTTTATTTGAAGGGTGTGGAAGGAAACCCTGGAGGAGGGGAATGACCTCGCTCGGCTGGTAAGACAATGAGAGTTAGACACATACTACAAGTCAGTGAGCTCTTTACTAGCCTTTCAACAACTAGTTAGTACAGCAGAATCAATATGTTGTGAAATTTCACTAATCGGACTTCCTGTTTCCTACGGCAGACCTGGGAAGTCAACACTTGCCTAAAAATGATAGACATAGAGCACGAGGCTGTCTGCAAGCTCCGCCGCTTCTTGCACTCCACCTCGCCAGCTGACATGTGAGTTCCATGTACTGCCCTGCATATGACTTGATCCATTTATCTACACATCTGTAACTATGCAGAAACAGACTAAGACAATGTCCTCTGTGAGCATATTGCGCATCGTTTAGCTTTGTATTCTCCTTTTTGTTGATTTCAGCGACCCTAAGGTCCACAGCATCGTGGAAAGAGCTGTAAGGAGCATTATGGGCGAGCTGTCCAATGAGCCCCGTAGCAACCTGCTCAGCCCATCGCAGGTGGTTGTGGAGGTGGTGCCCAGGCTCCTCCTGGCCCTGTGGCTTCAGCCAGAGGAAGGCCATTCAGTGCACCCAATCCTAATAAGCGGGATGGCCGTGGGCATGGTGGCGGCCGTAGTGGAGAAGCTCTCCAGCATGTTAAAGGCCCCTTCCCCTCACATCCCTTTCTCCCGTGCTGCGGCTTTTGAATCTGTGTGGTCAATCCTCGGGAGAATCAGTCAGTCCTTCTCCACGGATGACCTCCAGAGCCCATTTTATGTGAGATCTGTCTGTGCCTTTGTGGCTGACGAGGTACAGAGCTGCTTCCAGCCCCCTGCAGCCACCTTACCAGTCCTCCCTGTCGTCGCTGCGGCCGTCTCCACCGATCCTCCAGACATCCTAGCAGGTGAGTAGCAATGATAGAGAGCACTCTGACAGATGCCTGTTGTGATGACATCTCTGTGACTTGTAGTAGTAGAGCTCATCAAGATTGTTGTTGTCACTCCTAACACAGAGGCAGACCCGGCTTCTCCCCACATAGAGGTTGTGAATATCAACGCAAACACAGAGGCAGACCAGGCTTCTTCCCACCTGGAGGTTGTGGATTTCACCGCTAACACAGATGCAGACTCTGCATCTTCCCACCTGGAGATTGTTGACATCACCGCTAACATAGAGGCAGACCAGGCGTCTTCCCACCTGGAAGTTGTGGAAATAACACATAAGACAGAGGCAGACCCGGCTTGTTCCCATCTGGAAGTTGTGGACATCGGCCCTAAAAAAAGAGGCAGAGAGATCTTGTTCCCCCTTGGAGGTTGTGGAAATCACCCCTAAGACAGAGGCAGACCCGGCTAATTCACAGCTGGAGGTTCAGGACATCACCTCTAAGACACAGCAAGATCCATCTTCTTCCCACCTTGAGGTTGTGAACATCACCCTTAACAAAGATGCAGATCTGGCTTCTTTCCACCTGAATGTTGTGGACATCACCCTTAACAGAGAGGCAGAGCCCATCTCTTCCCTCTTGGCGGTTGTGGATGTCACACCTGAAGAAAGGACTCTCAAGATGGCCGTCTTCGCCACTCAGCCAACTGACATCCAAGCAGGTGAGTAACACTGACAGGTGACGTTTGTCATGACATCTTAGTAGAACCTTTCAACTGGCCAGTGTTTAGAACCTACGGTTTGCATTTGTTTACATTCTGTCCCTCTTTTCTCCCTTTCCAGAGGATGTTGCTGTGGTCATCCCAGATGTCACCCCACACGTCACCAAGGATGTGACACTGGATGTTCCATGCAGAGCTGCATGCAAAGGGAAAGTCCGGCGATTTTTTTTCAGGCTTTGGAGGGCAGTGTGCTGCTGCGCCTGCCACAAGGAAGAGGAGGAACAATACTAGTTATTCATCAGACCTTCAGAAATGGGATTGAACCATAGACCATTAAATTATTTGCATTATAATAATTGGATTCAATTCTGCTTTTCCTGTTTACTACTTAATTTCAGAACATTTCTATAAACTTTCACTTTGCAAGTGTGGAGTAGGTTGTGTAAATAAGTGGGAAACATCCCAATTTTAATGCTTTTAATAATTTACTTACTACACGTAAACAAAACAAAAAATGTAGTATTTGACAACAAAAAAACAGAGGGAGCTCAACCAACGTTGAGTTGAGGTGCAACCAAAACCTTTAATCACCATAGAAAAGGAAAAAGCGCAACTCTTGCGCACTATAAAAAATGCATTGTTTTATTCAAGCAAGGTTAAAAGATGAACATTTTGACCTAGTCTATGACAATATGCAAGTTGTGTTTGCCCAGGAAAAGGGTGACCCAGACTCACCCTGGTTCTTGAGGGTTGCAGACAGTGAAAATATATCATTAAGTAAATGGGAAATCTTTAATGAACCTAAATGTAAATACAACTGACTTGAGGATCAGAGCAGGCTGGCTGACTGGCTAGCCCTGAAGGCCCTCTGCCTCTACCTCTGTGTGGTTCATCTCAGCCAAGAGGTTGTGTGGGTTGTCTTTCTTTGTGGGTGTGAATCACTGTGACCTCTCCTTCGTCCTGTCCGTTGGCCTGATCAGAAGGCTTGTCATCTCTTTCCTTGCTCACATGAGCAGGAGGAATGACATCTGGGGTAACCTCCTCTATCTAACGCCTCTTCTTTCTGTCTGTGTTCGACTGAGGTCACTCGTTCGCTCTCCCTGGGTGTTTGATAGTTCCTCCTCCTGTGTCTTTGTGAGCTTGGAGGGAGATATCCTGTTCTGGCTACCTCTTTAGGGGTGTGCACCTTAAATCTCTTTTGGTTTGTTGTGGGGTTCGGTTGATTTGAGGAGAGTCTGAAGTTCGATCTTTAGCAATGAGTGTGGGGGCTGTCCCCCTCCCAAAGTGTAATGACTGCGATGATGAAAAGTAGGAGGAGCCACCGAGACATGTGATGAGGGCAAGGAAGATCACTCTGCAAGGACGGGATAGGACACATCACAACACTGCTGCTCATTCATATTCAAACCCACCTCAGACTATGCACATAAACATGGATGCACACACTCATTGGCGCACGCACCCACACACACACAATGAACTTACCTGTACATATCACATCATGTCACCCACTTCTCCTCCATCCCACTACCTAGTCTCTAGTACCTAGTCCACACGCTCCACAACCCACTCGTCTGGTGAAAAGAGGTGAAATGAAGGTAGTAGGAAAAGGGAATTCCACAGTAACTATGCTGAACAAAAATGTAAACGCAACATGTGAAGTGTTGGTCCCATGTTTCATGAGCTGAATTGAAAGATCACAACGTTTTCCATACGCACAAAAAGCTTATTTCTCTCATGTTTTATGCAGAAATTTGTTTACATCCTTGTTAGCATTTCTCCTTTGCCAAGATAATCCATCCACCTGACAGGTGTGGCATATCAAGAAGATGATTAAACAGCATGATCATTACACAGGTGCACCTTGTGCTGGAGCCACAAATAAAGCCACTCTAAAATATGCAGTTTTGTCACACAACACAATGCCACAGATGCCCCTCAAGTTTTGAGGGAATGTGCAATTGGCATGCTGACTGCAGGAATGTCTACCAGAGCTGTTGCCAGAGAATTTAATGTTAATTTCTCTAACATAAGCCTCCCACAACGTTTGACAGTACATCCAACCGGCCTCACAACCGGAGACCAAGTGTAACCACTCCAGCCGATGACCTCCACATCCGGCTTCTTCACCAGCAGGGTCGTCTGAGACCAGCCACCCGGACAGCTGATGAAACTGAGGAGTATTTCTGTCTGTAATAAAACCCTTTTGTGGGGAATAACTAATTCCAATTGGCTGGGCCTGGCTCCCCAGTGTGTGCACCTATGCCCTCCCAGGCCCACCTGTGGCTGCACCCCTGCCCAGTCATGTGAAATCCATAGATTAGGGCCAATTGAATTCATTTAATTGACTGATTTCCTTATATGAACTGTAACTCAGTAAAACCATTGAAATTGTTGAATGTTGCATTTATATTTTTGTTCAGTATAGTTCAAGTCAAACTCCATGGAAGTTGCTAGCATGACTGGCTCTGAGGTCGTTTGCGCTCAGATACACTCTGATTACCGAGAGTCCTCTCCTTAGAGACTCTGCCTACACCACCACTGACAGGCCCCATAGGGGGCCTGCAGACAGAGACTTACAAAGAAAGGCTCCTACAGTCGTTAAGTGAAGAGTTTTACCCATAGGCCTGAGTTAGGGGAGACGTGACTGACACCCACCTGTGGTTTAGCTAGGCCTGCTGGATGCAGGATTCTCCCCCAGCCTCCCCAGTGATCCTCAACACACACTCACCCCATATACTTCATATACTTCATATAATTCTAAAGTTGCATGAGATAATTTGATTCCTCTCTCAGACAATTTTACATTACATACAGTACCAGTGTTTGGACACACCTACTCATTCCAGGGTTTTTCTTTATGCCAAGAGCATTCAAAGCTATCATCAAGGCAAAGGGTGGCTACTTTGAAGAATCTAAAATATATTTGGATTTGTTTAAAACTTTTTTGGTTACTACATGATTCCATATGTGTTATTTCATCATTTTAACGTCTTCACTATTATTCTACAATGTAGAAAATAGTAAAAATAAAGAAAAACCCTTTAAACTTTTGGCTGGTACTGTATGTTTTATTATAAGATAATACATCCTGGTTATAGTGTTTCTTATGCCTCATAGATTAAAATGAGACTGTTGAGTGCGACTGACGATCTGGGGAATTGAGAGACAGTGAAAGGGTGGGTAAAGGAGATTGGATAAGGAGAGAAAATGGAGATGAAGGAGTCTGGGGTGTGAACAAGTGGGAGGTGGAGAGACAACGATGACAGAGCGAAGAGGAAAAATGCTTGTATTGTATCATTTCATGAGTCTATCAAAAGTTGTGATGAGCTAACAATATGGCGTTCATACTTGGTTCTTGAAACAAGAACTGAGGAAAGAGACAGGCTTGCAAACATGAAAAAGGACACCAGGCACATTCTGAATGTCACATTCTGAATGTCTCATGTAACAATTAGTCTTTGGCCAAATAAAGGTGTGTGAGGCTCTTTTGATAAAATAGCTTGACAGACATGACCACATCAGCTCTGTGCTGTCACCAAGTGGGGACTAATGTTCATTACAATAATAGTTAGAATCGTCATCACAATAATAATGCCAATACAGGAAAACAACAACACCAACTCCTTAAAACAACAGTTGTTGAGACAAATAACCTTTCACTTAACAGATGGTTATTGTTAAAAGTAGTGCTGCACTCGACAAATGTCATTTGAGATGCCCCTATAGAAAATGGATAGAGCTGGGTCGACGAACTCGGAACGCACCACAGGAACCACCGCAAGCCAATCACTATGGAGATGACCATGGAACTCTCCAGCAGTGTCCTCTTAGATGGAACATCTCCTGGGAATCTTGAGTAGTTCTAAACAGAGTGCAGCTGCAACCAAACTCACCAAGTCTGTTTTACCCTGCTTACAGAGCCCCATGGCTGGGTGTTTTTTAAGCTCCACACCCTCAGCTGACTCCTGGTCTCCCTGAAGCTTCCTCTTGATCAGCAGGACGACAAGGCCCAGTAGCACGTAGGCACATGCATCGAGAGCCAGCACCACACCTAAAAGTGAAAGAGAGACTCCAATTGGACTCCAGACTCCAGCCTGGTCTCATTGACTAGATGTAACATAGAAAATGTAAATCTGGGGACCGAGACACTACGGTTTCGTATTATATGTTACGTTTGGTATGGATATATAAGACAGATAGTTACTTAAGACAAAAATGAAAGAAGGGTTGTTCATCAGGGTGGATGGGTTGGCATATAACACGAATGTCTAGCAACCCAAAGGTTGCGAGTTTGAATCTCATCACGGCCAACTTGAGAATTTTAGCTAACTAGAAATGATTTAACTACTTACTCATTTTTAGCTTAGAATGTTAGCTAATCCCTTCCCCTAACACTAACCTTAACCCTTTTAGCTAATCCTTCCCCTAACCCTAACCTTTACCCTGTAACCTAACTCCTAAACGTAACCCTACACCCTAACCTAACTAATGTTAGCCAACTAGCTAACGTTAGCCACCTAGCTAGAATTCTTATCATACGTTTTGCTTGTAACTTGTAACATATTGTACGTTTTGCAAATTCATAACATACAGTATAATATGAATTGTAATTCGTAACATATTATAAAACAAATGGGTGATAGACATTCACAAATGAATACATACCATACATAACATATCATACCAAATGCGGTGTCTCTGATATACATACAGAATAATACGAAATGCTCTGAGACAAGGTTGCACTAGCACCTCCCCCGGCTGGTAAGAAGGCAACCTCTGAGTTACAATCAATGATACATTATTGACACACACTAATGAAATGGACATGGAAAGGTAGTGGTTCAGTAACGGACAGAAAACAGGGGTGATGAATATACACAATAACTGATAGCACAAGTAGAGCAACAACACTGTTAACAAAGGAAGGATTGTATAAGTGGCATAGCTACCTGCAGAGTATTACAGAACAAAGTAAACACAGAGAAGTAACTTACAATAGGCAATAGAAGTAACTATAAAGAACAACAAGCAAGAATGATACACATTTTACACACTCACCTTGTGCACGCACACTATACCATGAGTCCAGTTGATGGGCAGAGATAGAAAGGTTGATCTCTGTCTCTGCTTGAGGGAGACTGGGAAGAGAAGCAGGAGTTGGGGATCTGGGACACAAGCTGACTGCCTGTGATTTGCTGACCCCCTGGCGACCATGACTCCTAGCAACTAATCAGTGGACAGGCGTGAAGGGACAGTTTACGACACCGCTGGCCTGCTTAGCTACAAACATATTTTTCCTGCAATCTAGAGCCGTAATCATTATGCTTAATTGATTTTTCTGACATGTCTGGTAAGTATGCAGGCCATTTCAGCTTTCAGGATTTCTGTACAGATCCTTGCAGGCCGTGGATTATCATGCTGAAACATGAGGTGATGGCGGCGGATGAGTGGCATGACAATTGTCCTCGGGGTCTCGTCACAGTATCTCTGTGCATTCAAATTGTCATTGATAGAATGCAATTGTGTTCCCTGTCCATGGCTTATGCCAGCCCATACAATAACCCAACTGCCACCATGGGGCATTCTATTCACAACATTGACATCAGCAAATCGCTCGTCCACACGTTGCCTTACATGTGGTCTGCACTTGTGAGGCCAGTTGGACGTACTGCCAAATTCTCTAAAGCCGCCTCGGCTTATGGTAGAGAAATTAACATTAAATTCTCTGGCAACAGTCATTTGCATTCTCCCTCAAAACTTGAAACATCTGTGGCATTGTGTTGTGTGACAAAACTGCAAATTTTAGAGAGGCCTTTTATTGTCCCCGAGCACAAGGTGCACCTATGTAATGATCATGCCGTTTAAACAAATCCAAATATATTTTATATTTGATATTCTTCAAAGTAGCCACCCTTTGCCTTGGTGACAGCTTTGCACAGTCTTGGCATTCTCTCAACCAGCTTCATGAGGTAGTCACCTGGAATGAATTTCAATGTACAGGTGTGCTTTGTTAAAAGTTAATTTGTGGAGTTTCTTTCCTTCTTAATGCGTTTGAACCAATCAGTTGTGTTGTGACAAGGTAGGGGTGGTATACAGAAGATAGCCCTATTTGATAAAAGACCAAGTCCATATTTTGGCAAGAACAGCTCAAATAAGCAACGAGAAACGGCAGTCCGTCATTACTTTAACCTTTGTTTGGTTGCTACATGATTCCATATGTGTTATTTCATAGTTTTGATGTCTTCACTATTATTGTACAATGTTAAAAATAGTAAAAATAAAGAAAACCCTTGAAAGAGTAGATGTGTCCAAACATTTGACTGGTTATGTATATATTGTATATTGCAAATATGGTACAATCCAGATGTGCAAAGCTCTTGGAGACTTACCCAGAAAGACTCAAAGCTTTAATTGCTGCCAAAGGTGATTCTAACATGTATTGTGAAAACATGTAAATTAGATATTTCTGTATTTCATTTTCAGTACATTTGCAAAAATGTCAAACATGTTTTCAATTTGTCATTATGGTGTATTGTGTGTAGCTGGAAAGGATTAAAAAAATATAATTTCATCCATTTTGAATTCAGGCTGTAAGAAAACAAAATGTGGGATAAGTTAAGCGGTATGAACACTTTCTGAAGGCACTGTATATCTACAAGAAAATGATAAATGAGTGACTCTTTGAAAGGGGGTCATATAAACATGGTCTTATTGTTTTCATCTTCACAGCTATCATGCTATATTGGGCATCGTTTCTCAGACCAAATCTCCATTCTGGCTTAAACAAAGCAATCTGATCATGCTCCAGTCAAATTCACACTATAGGGAATGCCACAAAACGGCTTCTGTAAAGCACCTATACATTGTCCAATCAACATCCACACATTGATTTCATTCTTCGCATCTTTATTAAAACAAACACACTTGTGCAATGTTCAAAAGTGTGTGAGAGATTACCATTAACGTGTGTGTATGTGTGGGGTCAAGTTTGGCTGGTCATACATTTGCACATTTTCAAACTACACTGTACAGCTTTAGTGTGTCTGTGCATCATAGGTACAACTGCACGAAATTCCTCTCTCAAATATCTGTTTGTGAGAAACAATAAGAAAAACAACTGTTAGACTTTGACAATGCGCACTGTCGTGCATTTTTATATTACCAACAAGACAACGAAGTGATGGTCTTTACGCGCCATGGAGACTTATAACGGATACTTCCCACCCAGCAAAAGTTCCCACGCTGAGCGATATTGTTAACTATACTATTATGCATACAATCCAAGACATACGTTTATTGTCATTCACACTCTTATTTTTACCCGATTAGCTTTGCAAAATTGTACCTTATGTCAATTCATAGCTCAGAAATATTGGAATAACGTGCTTAAGAGGACTCTGACACTAGGCGCACAACAAGATAACACAACAACCACATTTTCAATTGACAATCATTGCTTTAAATATATATGGTTAATAGATTTGTATTATTAATTAATTTCACTTGTAAACCAAGGTTGGATTAGTAGGTCTAAGCAACATGTAGCTGGATACCCGCGTAATGAATCGAAACAGGTTCCAATCCTCATATATACACATTATGACAAAATAAAGAGCTTAATCTTTCAAGACAGAAGCATACCCATTTATAAAGGTTCTACACATTCCATTTCTCCATAGCAAAATAGTGTAAACATTCTATTTTGTGCCAAACATTGCCTACAACTCAATTCTAAGTGCAGCATATTGGACGACTCCACAGTAATTGATCATTCGCGACTTTAACTTATTCCTGTTTCTCTAGAGCATCTCGTATATCTATAGCGCTGCATTTCTTCACCATCTTACCATGGATAGGGTTTGGTGCATTCCGGAGTTCACTTATGGTCCCACAAAGGTAATCTTTGGAGATATTCATTTTAGCATACTGTAAATGCCTGTGCACAATGTGCATAACAAAGCACCATTATTGTCATTCTCTTCAAAGGAATTCTGTAGAAGCAGCCTTTATTTTCAGACTCTGCAAGCCTGCTGGGAGGAAACATATTTCAATAAACAGGTAAGATTCATCCCCCCCAAAAACATAAACAACAGAAAGAGAGTTGTATTTCAAGACAGTTTAGAGAAGATGGTCATAAGAGTTCTTAATAACACTCGCAAATTGTGATGCTTGAACAGTTGTGAAATGTTGTGAGAGGCCCTTCAGAATGCACATGATATGGTATTTCGTGGCACTGTCTCACACCTTACCTCATCTTGCAGAAGAAGCTCATGGTCCACTATCTGCTGCTCCAGAGTCAAGGCCAGGTGCCGCACCATGTCACCACGGAGCACATGAGCGACTGGCTGGTGTCTCAGGGCAAAAAATCCCTTAGGGAGAGGTGAGTACCACGTCATCACTCACCTTCACTGCCATTCCCTGCCACCAGCAGCACTCCAAGAGGTGTGAGTAAAATAAACAACAGAAAAATCGGAAGCCAGGAAAGTTGAATTGCTCTGTGTTTTATTTGAAGGGTGTGGAAGGAAACCCTGGAGGAGGGGAATGACCTCGCTCGGCTGGTAAGACAATGAGAGTTAGACATACTACAAGTCAGTGAGCTCTTTACTAGCCTTTCAACAACTAGTTAGTACAGCAGAATCGATATGTTGTGAAATTTCACTAATCGGACTTCCTGTTTCCTACGGCAGACCTGGGAAGTCAACACTTGCCTAAAAATGATAGAGATAGAGCACGAGGCTGTCTGCAAGCTCCGCCGCTCCTTGCACCCCACCTCGCAGGCTGACATGTGAGTTCCATGTACTGCCCTGCATATGACTTGATCCATTTATCTACACATCTGTAACTATGCAGAAACAGACTAAGACAATGTCCTCTGTGAGCACATTGCACATCGTTTAGCTTTGTATTCTCCTTTTTATTGATTTCAGCGACCCTAAGGTCCACAGCATCGTGGAAAGAGCTGTAAGGAGCATTATGGGCGAGCTGTCCACTGAGCCCCGTAGCAACCTGCTCAGCCCATCCCAGGTGGTTGTGGAGGTGGTGCCCAGGCTCCTCCTGGCCCTGTGGCTTCAGCCAGAGGAAGGCCATTCAGGGCACCCAATCCTAATAAGCGGGATGGCCGTGGGCATGGTGGCGGCCGTAGTGGAGAAGCTCTCCAGCATGTTAAAGGCCCCTTCCCTCAAATCCCTTTCTCCCGCTGCGGCTTTTGAATCTGTGTGGTCAATCCTCGGGAGAATCAGTCAGTCCTTCTCCACGGATGACCTCCAGAGCCCATTTTATGTGAGATCTGTCTGTGCCTTTGTGGCTGACGAGGTACAGAGCTGCTTCCAGCCCCCTGCAGCCACCTTACCAGTCCTCCCTGTCGTCGCCGCGGCCGTCTCCACCGCACCTCCAGACATCCTAGCAGGTGAGTAGCAATGATAGAGAGCACTCTGACAGATGCCTGTTGTGATGACATCTCGGTGACTTGTAGTAGTAGAGCTCATCAGGATTGTTGTTGTCACTCCTAACACAGAGGCAGACCCGGCTTCTTCCCACCTGGAGGTTGTGGACATCACCGCTAACACAGAGGCAGACAAGGATTCTTCCCACCTGGAGGTTGTGGACATCACCGCTAACATAGAGGCAGACCAGGCGTCTTCCCACCTGGAGGTTGTGGACATCACCGCTAACATAGAGGCAGACCAGGCGTCTTCCCACCTAGAGGTTGTGGACATCCCCGCTAACATAGAGGCAGACCAGGCGTCTTCCCACCTGGAGGTTGTGGACATCACCGCTAACATAGAGGCAGACCAGGCGTCTTCCCACCTGGAGGTTGTGGACATCACCGCTAACATAGAGGCAGACCAGGCATCTTCCCACCTGGAGGTTGTGGACATCCCCGCTAACATAGAGGCAGACTCTGCTTCTTCCCACCTGGAGGTTGTGGACATCGGCCCTAAAACAGAGGCAGACAGAGCTTGTTCCCACTTGGAGGTTGTGGACATCACCGCTAACATAGAGGCAGACCAGGCGTCTTCCCACCTGGAGGTTGTGGACATCCCCGCTAACATAGAGGCAGACTCTGCTTCTTCCCACCTGGAGGTTGTGGACATAACATGTAAGGCAGAGGCAGATCTGGCTTCTTTCCACCTGAATGTTGTGGACATCACCCGTAACAAAGAGGCAGATCCGGCTTCTTTCCACCTGAATGTTGTGGACATCACCCCTAAGACAGAGGCAGACCCGGCTAATTCCCACCTGGAGGTTCAGGACATCACCCCTAAGACACAGCAAGATCCAGCTTCTTCCCACTTTGCTGTGAACATCACCCGTAACAAAGAGGCAGATCTGGTTTCTTTCCACCTGAATGTTGTGGACATCACCCCTAATAGAGAGGCAGAGCCCATCTCTTCCCTCTTAGAGGTTGTGGATGTCACACCTGAAGAAAGGACTCTCAAGACGGCCGCCTTTGCCACTCAGCCAACTGACATCCAAGCAGGTGAGTAACACTGACAGGTGCCGTTTGTCATGACATCTTAGTAGAACCTTTCAACTGGCCAGTGTTTAGAACCTAATGTTTGCATTTGTTTACATTCTGTCCCTCTTTTCTCCCTTTCCAGAGGATGTTGCTGTGGTCATCCCAGATGTCACCCCACATGTCACCAAGGATGTGACACTGGATGTTCCATGCAGAGCTGCATGCAAAGGGAAAGTCCGGCGATTTTTTTTCAGGCTTTGGAGGGCAGTGTGCTGCTGCGCCTGCCACAAGGAAGAGGAGGAACAATACTAGTTATTCATCAGACCTTCAGAAATGGGATTGAACCATAGACCATTAAATTATTTGCATTATAATAATTGGATTCAATTCTAAATTTTAATGCTTTTAATAATTTTTTACTTTTACTACACGTAAACAAAACAAAAAAAGTAGTATTTGACAACAAAAAAAACGGAGGGAGCTCAACCAACGTTGAGTTGAGGTGCAACCAAAACCTTTAATCATCATAGAAAACGAAAAAGCGCAACTCTTGCGCACTATAAAAAATGCATTATTTTATTCAAGCAAGGTTAAAAGATGAACATTTTGACCTAGTCTATGACAATATGCAAGTTGAGTTTGCCCAGGAAAAGGGTGACCCAGACTCACCCTGGTTCTTGAGGGTTGCAGACAGTGAAAAGATATCATTAAGTAAATGGGAAATCTTTAATGAACATAAATGTAAATACAACTGACTTGAGGATCAGAGCAGGCTGGCTGACTGGCTAGCCCTGAAGGCCCTCTGCCTCTACCTCTGTGTGGTTCATCTCAGCCAAGAGGTTGTGTGGGTTGTCTTTCTTTATGGGTGTAAATCACTGTGACCTCTCCTTCGTCCTGTCCGTTGGCCTGATCAGAAGGCTTGTCATCTCTTTCCTTGCTCACATGAGCAGGAGAAATGGCATCTGGGGTAACCTCCTCTATCTAACACCACTTCTTTCTGTCTGTGTTCGACTGAGGTCACTCGTTCGCTCTCCCTGGGTGTTTGATAGTTCCTCCTCCTGTGTCTTTGTGAGCTTGGAGGGAGATATCCTGTTCTGGCTACCTCTTTAGGGGTGTGCACCTTAAATCTCTTTCAGTTTGTTGTGGGGTTCAGTTGTTTTGGGGAGAGTCTGAAGTTTAGCAATGAGTGTGGGGGCTGTCCCCTCCCAAAGTGTAATGACTGCGATGATGAAAAGTAGGAGGAGCCACCGAGACATGTGATGAGGGCAAGGAAGATCACTCTGCAAGGACGGGATAGGACACATCACAACACTGCTGCTCATTCATATTCAAACCCACCTCAGACTATGCACATAAACATGGATGCACACACTCATTGGCGCACGCCCCCACACACACACAATGAACTTACCTGTACATATCACATCATGTCACCCACTTCTCCTCCATCCCACTACCTAGTCTCTAGTACCTAGTCCACACGCTCCACAACCCACTCGTCTGGTGAAGAGGTGAAATGAAGGTAGTAGGAAAAGGGAATTCCACAGTAACTATGCTGAACAAAAATGTAAACGCAACATGTGAAGTGTTGGTCCCATGTTTCATGAGCTGAATTGAAAGATCCCAGAAGTTTTCCATACGCACAAAAAGCTTATTTCTCTCATGTTTTATGCAGAAATTTGTTTACATCCTTGTTAGCATTTCTCCTTTGCCAAGATAATCCATCCACCTGACAGGTGTGGCATATCAAGAAGATGATTAAACAGCATGATCATTACACAGGTGCACCTTGTGCTGGAGACACAAAAAAAGCCACTCTAAAATATGCAGTTTTGTCACACAACACAATGCCACAGATGCCCCTCAAGTTTTGAGGGAATGTGCAATTGGCATGCTGACTGCAGGAATGTCTACCAGAGCTGTTGCCAGAGAATTTAATGTTAATTTCTCTAACATAAGCCTCCCACAACGTTTGACAGTACATCCAACCGGCCTCACAACCGGAGACCAAGTGTAACCACTCCAGCCGATGACCTCCACATCCGGCTTCTTCACCAGCAGGGTCGTCTGAGACCAGCCACCCGGACAGCTGATGAAACTGAGGAGTATTTCTGTCTGTAATAAAACCCTTTTGTGGGGAAAAACTGACCCCATAGGGGGCCTGCAGACAGAGACTTACAAAGAAAGGCTCCTACAGTCGTTAAGTGAAGAGTTTTACCCATAGGCCTGAGTTAGGGGAGACGTGACTGACACCCACCTGTGGTTTAGCTAGGCCTGCTGGATGCAGGATTCTCCCCCAGCCTCCCCAGTGATCCTCAACACACACTCACCCCATATACTTCATATACTTCATATAATTCTAAAGTTGCATGAGATAATTTGATTCCTCTCTCAGACAATTTTACATTACATACAGTACCAGTGTTTGGACACACCTACTCATTCCAGGGTTTTTCTTTATGCCAAGAGCATTCAAAGCTATCATCAAGGCAAAGGGTGGCTACTTTGAAGAATCTAAAATCTAAAATATATTTGGATTTGTTTAAAACTTTTTTGGTTACTACATGATTCCATATGTGTTATTTCATCATTTTAACGTCTTCACTATTATTCTACAATGTAGAAAATAGTAAAAATAAAGAAAAACCCTTTAAACTTTTGGCTGGTACTGTATGTTTTATTATAAGATAATACATCCTGGTTATAGTGTTTCTTATGCCTCATAGATTAAAATGAGACTGTTGAGTGTTACTGACGATCTGTACTGACGAGCTTGTAACATATTGTACGTTTTGCAAATTCATAACATACAGTATAATATGAATTGTAATTCGTAACATATTATAAAAAATGGGTGATAGACATTCACAAATGAATACATACCATACATAACATATCATACCAAATGCGTTGTCTCTGATATACATACAGAATAATACGAAATGCTCTGAGACCAGGTTGCACTAGCACCTCCCCCGGCTGGTAAGAAGGCAACCTCTGAGTTACATTCAATGATACATTATTGACACACACTAATGAAATGGACATGGAAAGGTAGTGGTTCAGTAACGGACAGAAAACAGGGGTGATGAATATACACAATAACTGATAGCACAAGTAGAGCAACAACACTGTTAACAAAGGAAGGATTGTATAAGTGGCATAGCTACCTGCAGAGTATTACACAACAAAGTAAACACAGAGAAGTAACTTACAATAGGCAATAGAAGTAACTATAAAGAACAACAAGCAAGAATGATACACATTTTACACACTCACCTTGTGCACACACACTATACCACGAGTCCAGTTGATGGGCAGAGATAGAGAGGTTGATCTCTGTCTCTGCTTGAGGGAGACTGGGAGGAGAAGCAGGAGTTGGGGATCTGGGACACAAGCTGACTGCCTGTGATTTGCTGACCCCCTGGCGACCATGACTCCTAGCAACTAATCAGTGGACAGGCGTGAAGGGACACCGCTGGCCTGCTTAGCTACAAACAGATTTTTCCTGCAATCTAGAGCCGGAATCATTATGCTTAATTGATTTTTCTGACATGTCTGGTATGCAGGCCATTTCTGTCATGTTATGTCTTGTCCCTGTGCTTTCTCTTCTCTTCGTTTCCCCCTGCTGGTCGTATTAGGTTACTATCTCTCTCTCTCTCTATCGTTCCGTTCCTGCTCCCAGCTGTTCCCCATTCTCCTAACGACCTCGTTTACTCTCTCACACCTGTCTCCTCTTTTGCCCTCTGATTAAGTCTCTATTTCTCTCTCTGTTTCTGCTTCTGTCCTTGTCGGATTCTTGTTTGCTTTGCCCTTGTCCCGTCCTGTCGTAATCTGCCTCTTCATCAGATGCTGCGTGTGAGCAGGTGTCTCTGTCCTCTACGGCCCGCGCCTACCCAGAGGGACCTGCAGTCTGTTGCCGCTAGCCCTGCAATTCTCCTCTACTACTAGAAGGAGGACTCTCCTGCAAAGATAGAGGATTTATGTTTTCCCTGTTTGGACATCTCCTGTAAAGATTGAGGATTTATGTTTTCCCTGTTTGGACATTAAAAGACTCTGTTTCTGTTGAATCGCTGTTGGGTCCTCACTCACCTGCATAACAATTTCAGCTTTCAGGATTTCTGTACAGATCCTTGTAGGCCGTGGATTATCATGCTGAAACATGAGGTGATCGCGGCGGATGAGTGGCATGACAATTGTCCTCGGGGTCTCGTCACAGTATCTCTGTGCATTCAAATTATCATTGATAAAATGCAATTGTGTTCCCTGTCCATGGCTTATGCCAGCCCATACCATAACCCAACTGCCACCATGGGGCATTCTATTCACAACGTTGACATCAGCAAATCGCTCGTCCACACGTTGCCTTACATGTGGTCTGCAGTTGTGAGGCCAGTTGGACGTACTGCCAAATTCTCTAAAGCCGCCTCGGCTTATGGTAGAGAAATTAACATTAAATTCTCTGGCAACAGTCAATTGCATTCTCCCTCAACTTGAAACATCTGTGGCATTGTGTTGTGTGACAAAACTGCACATTTCAGAGAGGCCTTTTATTGTCCCCCAGCACAAGGTGCACCTATGTAACGATCATGCTGTTTAAACAAATCAAAATATATTTGATATTCTTCAAAGTAGCCACCTTTTGCCTTGATGACAGCTTTGCACAGTCTTGGCATTCTCTCAACCAGCTTCATGAGGTAGTCACCTGGAATGAATTTCAATGTACAGGTGTGCTTTGTTAAAAGTTAATTTGTGGAATTTCTTTCCTTCTTAATGCGTTTGAGCCAATCAGTTGTGTTGTGACAAGGTAGGGGTGGTATACAGAAGATAGCCCTATTTGGTAAAAGACCAAGCCCATATTTTGGCAAGAACAGCTCAAATAAGCAACGAGAAACGGCAGTCCGTCATTACTTTAACCTTTGTTTGGTTCTACATGATTCCATATGTGTTATTTAATAGTTTTGATGTCTTCACTATTATTGTACAATGTTAAAAATAGTAAAAATAAAGAAAAACCCTTGAAAGAGTAGATGTGTCCAAACATTTGACTGGTTATGTATATATTGTATATTGCAAATATGGTACAATCCAGATGTGCAAAGCTCTTGGAGACTTACCCAGAAAGACTCAAAGCTTTAATTGCTGCCAATGGTGATTCTAACTTGTATTGTGAAAACATGTAAATGAGATATTTCTGTATTTCATTTTCAGTACATTTGCAAAAATGTCAAACATGTTTTCAATTTGTCATTATGGTGTATGTGTGTAGCTGGAAAGGATAAACAATTATAATTTCATCCATTTTGAATTCAGGCTGTAAGAAAACAAAATGTGGAATAAGTTAAGCGGTATGAACACTTTCTGATGGCACTGTATATCTACAAGAAAATGATAAATGAGTGACTCTTTGAAAGGGGGTCATATAAACATGGCCTTATGTTTTTCATCTTCACAGCTATCATGCTATATTGGGCATCGTTTCTCAGACCAAATCTCCATTCTGGCTTAAACAAAGCAATCTGATCATGCTCCAGTCAAATTCACACTATAGGGAATGCCACAAAATGGCTTCTGTAAAGCACCTATACATTGTCCAATCAACATCCACACATTGATTTAATTATTCGCATCTTTATTAAAACAAACACACTTGTGCAATGTTCAAAAGTGTGTGAGAGATTACCATTAACGTGTGTGTATGTGTGGGGTCAATTTTGGCTGGTCATACATTTGCAAATAGCCGAGATTGGATATTTCAGCACCATGGACAGCAGCGAAATCGGAATAGCGAGATCTGTCATTCAGCACCACATGGCAGTAGACAGCGGCCATCTCATGTGAAGTTGGCACTGGGAAAATCCCACGTAATGGGAAACGAGGCTTAGGAGGCAAAAAGACTGAAGGAGAAGACTCCCACAGGAACCTTATGCTAAACTGTTCTGCCACATTCATTTCAAATGTTACATATTTCCATCTGCAAATAATATAAACTGACTTTTCAAACTACACTGTACAGCTTTAGTGTGTCTGTGCATCATAGGTACAACTGCACGAAATTCCCCTCTCAAATATCTGTTTGTGAGAAACAATAAGAAAAACAACTGTTAGACTTTTACAATGCGTACTGTCATGCATTTTTATATTACCAACAAGAAAACGAAGTGATGGTCTATACGCGCCATGGAGACTTATAACGGATACTTCCCACCCAGCAAAAGTTCCCACGCTGAGCGATTTTGTTAACTACACTATTATGCATATAATTCAAGACATACGTTTATTGGCATTCATACTCTTATTTTTAACCGATTAGCTTTGCAAAAGTGTACCTTATGTCAATTCAAAGCTCAGAAATACTGGAATAACGTAAGAGGACTCTGACACTCTAGGCGCACAACAAGATAACACAACAACCACATTTCCATTTGACAATCATTGCTTTAAATAGATTTGTATAGGCATTGGTAAACAATTAATTTCACTTGTAAACCAAGGTTGGATTAGTAGGTCTAAGCAACATGCAGCTGGATACCCGCGTAATGAATCGAAACAGGTTCCAATCCTCATATATACACATTATGACAAAATAAAGAGCTTAATCTTTCAAGACATAAAGACATAGAAGCATACCCATTTATAAAGGTTCTACAGATTCCATTTCTCCATAGCAATAGAATGTAAACATTCTATTTTGTGCCAAACATTGCCTACAACTCAATTCTAAGTGCAGCATATTGGACGACTCCACAGTAATTGATCATTCGCGACTTTAACTTATCCCTGTTATCTCTAGAGCATCTCGTATATCTATAGCGCTGCGTTTCTACCCCATCTTACCATGGATAGGGTTTGGTGCATTCCGGAGTTCACTTATGGTCCCACAAAGGTAATCTTTGGAGATATTCATTTTAGCAGACTGTAAATGCCTGTGCACAATGTGCATAACAAAGCATCATTATTGTCATTCTCTTCAAAGGAATTCTGCAGAAGCAGCCTTTATTTCCAGACTCTGCAGGCCTGCTGGGAGGAAACATATTACAATAAACAGGTAAGATTCATCCCCCAAAAAACATAAACAACAGAAAGAGAGTTGTATTTCTACACAGTTTAGAGAAGATGGTCATAAGAGTTCTTAATAACACTCGCAAATTGTGATGCATGAACAGTTGTGAAATGTTGTGGGAGGCCCTTCAGAATGCACATGATATGGTATTTCGTGGCACTGTCTCACACCTTACCTCATCTTGCAGAAGAAGCTCATGGTCCACTATCTGCTGCTCCAGAGTCAAGGCCAGGTCCCGCACCATGTCACCACGGAGCACATGAGCAGCTGGCTGGTGTCTCAGGGCAAAAAATCCCTTAGGGAGAGGTGAGTACCACGTCATCACTCACCTTCACTGCCATTCCCTGCAACTAGCAGCACTCCAAGAGGTGTGAGTAAAATAAACAACAGAAAAATCAGAAGCCAGGAAAGTTGAATTGCTCTGTGTTTTATTTGAAGGGTGTGGAAGGAAACCCTGGAGGAGGGGAATGACCTCGCTCGGCTGGTAAGACAATGAGAGTTAGACACATACTACAAGTCAGTGAGCTCTTTACTAGCCTTTCAACAACTAGTTAGTACAGCAGAATCGATATGTTGTGAAATTTCACTAATCGGACTTCCTGTTTCCTACGGCAGACCTGGGAAGTCAACACTTGCCTAAAAATGATAGACATAGAGCACGAGGCTGTCTGCAAGCTCCGCCGCTTCTTGCACTCCACCTCGCCAGCTGACATGTGAGTTCCATGTACTGCCCTGCATATGACTTGATCCATTTATCTACACATCTGTAACTATGCAGAAACAGACTAAGACAATGTCCTCTGTGAGCACATTGTTTAGCTTTGTCTTCTCCTTTTTAGCAACCTGCTCAGCCCATCCCAGGTGGTTGTGGAGGTGGTGCCCAGGCTCCTCCTGACCCTGTGGCTTCAGCCAAAGGAAGGCCATTCAGGGCACCCAATCCTAATAAGCGGGATGGCCGTGGGCATGGTGGCGGCCGTAGTGGAGAAGCTCTCCAGCATGTTAAAGGCCCCTTCCCCTCACATCCCTTTCTCCCGTGCTGCGGCTTTTGAATCTGTGTGGTCAATCCTCGGGAGAATCAGTCAGTCCTTCTCCACGGATGACCTCCAGAGCCCATTTTATGTGAGATCTGTCTGTGCCTTTGTGGCTGACGAGGTACAGAGCTGCTTCCAGCCCCCTGCAGCCACCTTACCAGTCCTCCCTGTCGTCGCTGCGGCCGTCTCCACCGATCCTCCAGACATCCTAGCAGGTGAGTAGCAATGATAGAGAGCACTCTGACAGATGCCTGTTGTGATGACATCTCTGTGACTTGTAGTAGTAGAGCTCATCAAGATTGTTGTTGTCACTCCTAACACAGAGGCAGACCCGGCTTCTCCCCACATAGAGGTTGTGAATATCAACGCAAACACAGAGGCAGACCAGGCTTCTTCCCACCTGGAGGTTGTGGATTTCACCGCTAACACAGATGCAGACTCTGCATCTTCCCACCTGGAGATTGTTGACATCACCGCTAACATAGAGGCAGACCAGGCGTCTTCCCACCTGGAAGTTGTGGAAATAACACATAAGACAGAGGCAGACCCGGCTTGTTCCCATCTGGAAGTTGTGGACATCGGCCCTAAAAAAGAGGCAGAGAGATCTTGTTCCCCCTTGGAGGTTGTGGAAATCACCCCTAAGACAGAGGCAGACCCGGCTAATTCACAGCTGGAGGTTCAGGACATCACCTCTAAGACACAGCAAGATCCATCTTCTTCCCACCTTGAGGTTGTGAACATCACCCTTAACAAAGATGCAGATCTGGCTTCTTTCCACCTGAATGTTGTGGACATCACCCTTAACAGAGAGGCAGAGCCCATCTCTTTCCTCTTAGAGGTTGTGGATGTCACACCTGAAGAAAGGACTCTCAAGATGGCCGTCTTCACCACTCTGCCAACTGACATCCAAGCAGGTGAGTAACACTGACAGGTGCCGTTTGTCATGACATCTTAGTAGAACCTTTCAACTGGCCAGTGTTTAGAACCTACGGTTTGCATTTGTTTACATTCTGTCCCTCTTTTCTCCCTTTCCAGAGGATGTTGCTGTGGTCATCCCAGATGTCACCCCACACGTCACCAAGGATGTGACACTGGATGTTCCATGCAGAGCTGCATGCAAAGGGAAAGTCCGGCGATTTTATTTCAGGCTTTGGAGGGCAGTGTGCTGCTGCGCCTGCCACAAGGAAGAGGAGGAACAATACTAGTTATTCATCAGACCTTCAGAAATGGGATTGAACCATAGACCATTAAATTATTTGCATTATAATAATTGGATTCAATTCTGCTTTTCCTGTTTACTACTTAATTTCAGAACATTTCTATAAACTTTCACTTTGCAAGTGTGGAGTAGGTTGTGTAAATAAGTGGGAAACATCCCAATTTTAATGCTTTTAATAATTTACTTACTACACGTAAACAAAACTTAAAAAGTAGTATTTGACAATAAAAAAAACGGAGGGAGCTCAACCAACGTTGAGTTGAGGTGCAACCAAAACCTTTAATCACCATAGAAAACGAAAAAGCGCAACTCTTGCACACTATAAAAAATGCATTGTTTTATTCAAGCAAGGTTAAAAGATGAACATTTTGACCTAATCTATGACAATATGCAAGTTGAGTTTGCCCAGGAAAAGGGTGACCCAGACTCACCCTGGTTCTTGAGGGTTGCAGACAGTGAAAAGATATCATTAAGTAAATGGGACTTTTCAAATCATGAATAAAAATCTTTAATGAACATGAATTTAAATACAACTGACTTGAGGATCAGAGCAGGCTGGCTGACTGGCTAGCCCTGAAAGCCTTCTGCCTCCAACTCTGTGTGGTTCATCTCAGCCAAGAGGTTGTGTGGGTTGTCTCTCTCTGTGGGTGCGAATCACTATGACTACTCCCTCGGCCTGCCCGTTGGCCTGATCAGAAGGCTTGTCATCTCTTTCCTTGCTCACATGAGCAGGATGAATGGCATCTGGGGTAACCTCCTCCTCTCCCTACTGTCTGTGTTCGACTGAGGTCACTCGTTCTCTCTCCCTGGGTGTTGGATAATTCCTCCTCCACTGTGTCTTTGTGAGCTTGAAGTGTGTTATCCTGTTCTGGTCCCTCTCAGGGGACCTAAAATCTTTTTCTTTGTTGGGGGGTTCAGTTGTTTTGGAGAGAGTCTGAAGTTCGATCTCTAGCAATGAGTGTGGGGGCTGTCCTGTGGGGGTGTCCCGCTCCCTTTTCAACCCTCACAGTAGTTCGTTCGTTAGCTAGTTAACATTTCACACAGATTGCCAGGGTCCAGTAAGCAACTACGTTAACAATATAACTTGAGGAATGGCAAGAAGTCGTATACCAGTTAATACTATAGCGAGCTGGTTCGTTTACTAACGTTAGCTTATCCGATGTAACCTTCATGCTAGCTAGCCAGCCGGCTGACTTCATTAATCCAGCTAATTTTCACACCATAACACAATTATTTGATCAGCTAAGTTGGATAATGTTGCTCAACATTTCTCTGGCTAGCTAACGCGGAGAATTCGATCCAGCTAGCAAGATACAATGCTAACAATTCTTGTTCTACCACACTTGCTCCCTCACCTCAAGCTTTCCAAAAATGCCATTGTTTTTCGGTTACAGGTCATGAAGTACGCTTCAACACCCTCTCACCCCAGTCTCCGTGGTCAGGCAGCCATCTCCATGTGAAGTTGGCACTGGGAAAATCCCATGTGATGAGAAACGAGGCCGAGGCTGCAAAAGGACTGAAGGAGAAGAGAGATTGGCCAAGATGGCTGCTTGAACAGACGCTTTTTTACTGAGCTCCGTACCAAACTTCAGAAAGATTGTGAAAATTGTTTTTTAAAAAGTTTAGTCATTATTATTTTTATTTGTTCAAGATATAAGACCTTTCCTGTGACTGGAATGATAATTGGATAATTTATTTCAGCATGTCCATGCAAAGTCGTGACAAAAAAAGAAAGGAAAAAGTTAGCCGTTCTATTGCTAATCAACAAGAGAGAAACGTGCTTATAGACAACTGCCATAACTACACCTGGCCTATGGATAATATCATGCTTTCGAATGCTGAAGATGACGAATTCCCCTCTTTACCGGTTACTCCGTGCAAACCTCCACCCTCCAAAAAACCCAACATGAACTCTGACATCGTGGCTACCCTCTCCTTACTCATCAACTCCAGGTGTGACGCCATTGAGAAAATGGTAGCCGCGAACACCATGGTTATCGAAGGCTTGAAAAAGACTGGAGTTTGCATGTGGTGAAATTAATGATGTGAAAACGAGAGTGACAAAAGTTGAAAAAAATGTGGAAAGGGTGGAAAAGAATAACAATGTCTACCATAGACGTCTCACTGATCTGGAACAATACACAAGAAAATGGAACCTGAGACTCTACGGCTTGCCAGAGGTGGAGAATGAAGATGTGCGAGGAGAGGCTATCCGTATCTGCCAAGAAGTTTTGCCTGCAGAGAACAACAAAGTTGGTGATAACATCGACGTTGTACATCGCCTCGGCAAGAAGCAACAGCAAAGCGATTCAAGACCCAGGGGTATCATCATCCTATTCACTACCAGATTCTACAGGGATGCTGTCTGGAAAGCTGCTAGGAAGAACGCCTTCCTTCAGAGCCATGGTATGCGTTTCGCCGAGCATCTCAGCCCGGAAGACATAGAAAGAAGGAACAAGTTGTGGCCAACGATCAAGATAGCACGAAGTGAGGGGAAGGCTGCTTACTTCGTCGGAGGACGAGGTTTCATCAACGGTTCAGAAATCCATATTCCTCCCTAAAATCTCACCAGAAGGAACAGGTTGATTGATGGTTTCAGCCATGGTATTCTCATTTTCCTTATGTTGTTTACCTAACAAGTATCAGGTGACTATTTTAAAGGAATACTCAGGTATTTCAATTCATTAGTTTGTTCTTGTATGACCAGAAGTCCTATTTTGTTTATAAACTTACGAAGAAGATTGAAAGCTGAATTTATGTTTTATGTATACAGTAACTAAGATACTGTTTTAAATGGCATACAGGTCTGCTTTACTTTACACGGTTATTGTTCTATTTAGTTATTAATACTTATTTCCAAAAAAGGTCTTAGGAACGTTTATATGTAAAACATTTTGTTATTCAATTATTTTATGATCAGTTTTCATATGTACTTAAAGTAGTAGTACCCTTTTATTTAAATTATTATTTGTATGATTTCTCAGAATAGTTCCTGATTACACTAAAGAGGGTTTTTAGTCTCTCGTACTACAAGAACACTTGGTTTGGTCTTGAACATAATTTCCAGTTGAGTTGCATTTCAAATGTTATGGAATAAGCTATTTTCACTTTAAATTGACTTAAATGGTGCAGATCTCGGTTCCTTATCGTTTACGTTCACTGCTCCTACGTCTTTGACTCATCCTACTACAGTTTATACTTTTATATAATCTTTGTTGTTTTGTCTTTGTCTATATTATCTCTTAATGCTAGGGGGTTACGAAACAGTGTGAAGCGCAAGGCCTTATTTTTATTTGCTAAACAATTTCGAACAGATTTTTGCTTTTTTCAAGAGTCTCACTCAATTTCTGCTGATGCCAACTTCTGGAGGTCACAGTGGGGCAACGATATTTGGCTTTCCCATGGATCTGAACGCTCTGCTGGTGTCACTACAATGAAAAATACCTTTGGTGGTAATATTCTACACTCGGAATGTGACCCCTTTGGTCACTTTATTTGTCTTGTGATCAGTTACAATGACATTACACTCATTACTGTAAACTTCTACGGGTACAACACCAAACATGAGAATGATGAATTGCTTGAATCTATAGAGAAACATATACTTCATTGGTTATCTAAATTTCCCAATTCGTTATTATTGATAGGAGGGGACTTTAACATTACAATAGATAATTCAACTGATAGATGGCCCCCAGGTAGGCCAACCAATCAGAATTTGGGTTTAATACTTTTTATGGAAAAGTTTGATCTTACTGATATATGGAGAGAGAGGTTTCCGGCCGACAGATCATTCACTTGGAGTAACAAAACAGGCTCCAGACAATCCAGAATAGATTTTTGGCTTATATCCAAATGTATTGATAGTGAGTGTGTTACTACAAATATTTGTACTACTTCCCTCACAGACCATAAGGCTATTTACATTGATATCAAAATATTTACCCCTGATACGAACCTTGGTAGAGCATCCTACTGGAAGCTAAATAGCTCATTATTAAATAATGATATAGTTACATTTGAGGTTAAAGATCTGCTCTCACACTTTTGGGAAAGGGCTTGTGAAGAAAAATCTTATTGCAAGAACTGGGAGCTCTTTAAATTTGAGGTGTCCAAATATCTTAGAAAATATGGTAGTAATCTTGCTAAGACCAGAAGAGCTGAGGAGGAAAAGGTGATCATTAAGATAACTTCCCTTTCTCAGAGGTCCCCAGCTGACCTCTTGGGGGAGGAGAAGATGGAACTAATTGAGTTACAAAATAAACTGGATAATATATATAAATTAAAAGCAGAAGGAGCCTTTATTAGATCTAGGAAAAAATGGATTGAGGAGGGAGAACAGAATTCATCCTATTTCTTTAGACTTGAGAAATTTCACTCTAAAAATAACACTATCCATAAGTTAAACATTGATGGTGTTATTACAGATGACCAAAAATTAATCGCTAAATACTGCAGCAATTTTTACAGAAAATTGTATAGCTCTACGTACTGTCAGGAATCCACAGATATGTTTTTTAACTCACTGAATAATGTTCACTCTATCAGTGATATAGAATCTAAACAGTGTGATGAACCCATCAAAGTTGAAGAGATTATAGAGTCTATCAAACATCTAAAGAACAATAAATCACCAGGTGTTGATGGAATTACATCAGAATTTTACAAATTATTTTCTGAACAAGTAGCTCCCTTCCTATTCCAAGTCTTTTTTTAGAGAGTATTAAAAACAATGTTCTCCCTCCTACAATGAGTCAGGGGTTAATAACACTGATACATAAGCCTAAAAAAGAAGTGCTTCTCATCGATAACTGGCGTCCAATTTGTCTTCTTAATAATGACTATAAGATATTAGCCTCACTACTTGCAAAAAGAATTAAAGAAGTTTTGGATGCAATCATTGATGAAACACAGTCTGGCTTCATGAGGAACAGACATATTTCTAACAATATCAGACCATTATTAGACATACTTGACTACTCAGACCTAATAACTGAGGATAGCTTCATATTATTTTTAGATTTTTATAAAGCATTTGACACAGTAGAGCATCAGTTTCTCTTCCACTCCATTGAGAGACTTGGCTTTGGGGATTTTTTCTGTAAGGCTATTAAGACTCTCTATGCAAATGGTAACAGCTCTATCAAATTGAAATATGGCACCTCACCTAGATTTGAGTTAAAGAGAGGAATTAGGCAAGGTTGTCCTATCTCTCCGTACCTGTTTTTATTAATCACCCAACTTCTTGCAAATTCTTTAAATAATAGTCCTGTACAAGGTATTTCCATAGCTGGTAAAGAAATTATTATAAGCCAGCTGGCTGACGATACTACACTTTTTCTGAAAGATGCTAACCAAATTCCCATATCGATCAATGTGATACAATCCTTTTCCAAAGCGTCTGGTCTATATCTTAACATTAAGAAATGTGAACTCATGGCTGTCAAAGATTGTGTGACACCTTCATATTATGGTATTCCAGTAAAAGAAGAACATACATATTTAGGCATAACCATTACAAAGGATCAGAAGTCTAGAGGCTTACTACATTTTAACCCTCTTATTAAAAAAACCCAGAAGAAACTAAATCAATGGCTACAGAGGGACTTATCTTTAAAAGGTAGAGTCCTAATAACCAAGGCTGAAGGTATCTCTAGACTAACATATGGTGCTCTATCTTTATATCTTGACCGTAAAATAAGCAAGGAGATAGACCAGATGCTTTTCAACTTTCTTTGGAGAAACCGTACCCATTACATTAGGAAAACTGTTGTAATGAACACTTATGAGAATGGTGGACTGAATTTTCTGGATTTTACTACTTTAAATAATACTTTCAAGATCAATTGGATAAAACAATTCCTAAGAAGACCCACTTCTATCTGGAATTGTATTCCTCATCATGTCTTCTCTACTTTTGGTGGCCTTAACTTCATGTTGTTTTGCAATTATAATATTGACAAAGTTCCAGTGAAACTTTCTGCTTTTCATCGGCAGGTTTTCTTGTCATGGTCCTTAATTTATAAACACAATTTTTCTCCACACAGATATTATATATGGAATAATCGGGATATATTGTATAAAAATACCTCTCTGTTTTTAGAATATTGGTTCAGAAATAATATCCTATTGGTGAGCCAACTGGTAAATGCAGAGGGTCTTTTACTCAGTTATAAAGAATTCGTATCACTTTACAAGGTCCCTGTAACACCTAAAGATTTTGCAATTGTTTTAGATGCCATTCCCTCAGGTGTTGCTATGTTATTCAGGAACATGTCAAGACCTGACCCTCAGAGCCTACCTTCTATTGACCCTGTTGACTCATCAGTAGGAAAGATTTGTTTCTCTTTTGGTCCATTCAACAACAGAGCGATACGATCCTTGTTTCAGCAGGATGTTGTATCTATACCTTATGTCATGCCTTATTGGAATGGATTTATTGATAATATCTGTTGGAAAAAAGTTTGGATGTTGCCACAAACATACCTACTTGTTAACAAAATTAAGGAAGTTTCCTTTAAAATTATTCATAAATACTATCCTGCCAACCACTATATGAAGAAGTTTAAGGAAAACATCAACTCAAATTGCTCCTTTTGTAATGACCACCCAGAAACAGTTGTGCATCTTTTTTGGCATTGTATGCATGTAAGAAAACTGTGGCAAGACATCAGTAGGTTTATAATTGAACACATTTATGAAGATTTTACACTATTGTGGAGAGATGTACTGTTTGGGATTCTTTACATACAATAGAAATAAGCGGAATCATTTTTATGTAATTAATTTCATTATTCTTTTGGCCAAATTTCATATACACAAATGTAAATTTACAAACAGAAAACCACATTTTCGTATCCTACAAAAAGAAATGGAACTGTATTTTAAGACGGTTAAATGCTCTACTAACAAAAAAGCTGTTACAATTGTAAGTATATGCATGTCCCTTAAGGTCCTTGTGTAATTGTAATGTGAAATTGTACCCCCTAGCTCGATTGTCCATTGTTTGTAATCTATGTATGCTTGTGTTCCCTCATGTGCTTTATGTATTGATTTGTTGTTAATAAAAAAAAGAAGAAAAAAAAGGACTGAAGGAGAAGACTCCCACAGGACTTTATGCTAAACTGTTCTGCCACATAATTCCAATGTTACATCTTTCGATGTGTAAATAATAGGGAATACATCTGCAAATAATTTAAACTGACTTATCAAACTACACTGTACAGCTTTAGTGTGTGTGCAGCATAGGTACAACTGTAAGCAATTCCGTTCTCAAATGTCTGTTACAAATCCCTTCGGCCCTGCAGTCTAGGGGGTGGAAACGAGACCCGTAACATATCTGATGCAAATTATAACAGTGACAACTAATAACCTCAGACAAATTAAATCAACCGCCAAACACTATTGGTTTATTTGTAAACACACGGTAAAGGGGGGTGGGAAAAGGGGCTGTGCTGGACCCAAGGAAAGAAACAAATATCCCAAAACACCCCTAAACTAGACTAGCCTGCTTCAATACAACTACCTAACCAATCAAATACAGCGGATGGTCCACCCAGTTATAACTAGGGTATTTAGACAAAGTATTCCTACGTGTAATGTAGGCCAATGGGCGACTTGTCTTGGTACCCCCTTTTCCCACCATCAAACTAACAGTCAAACACCATTACAGAACAATACTCATAGGATAACGGCCACAGTGACATGTAGTTGAAAACAAAAGGCAGCTCTCTGCATACAAAGAGAGAGAGACCTGTGGAAAACAACACAATGGGTTTTTAAACCAAGGGAAAGGGGATGTGATTGGGTAATGGAAACAGGAGGTGTGTCTTCAGATTGATGACTGATTGGCGGCACCTTTGAATAGGGTCGAAGGAAAGAAAATACACACGCACAGGATACCTGTATCCGTAACAGTCTGTTTAATGTGAGAAACAAAATGAAAAGCAACTGTTAGACTATTACAATGCGGACTGTCATGCATTTTTTTATTACCAACAAGACAACGAAGCGCCATGGAGACATAACGGAGACTTCCCCCACACCAAAAGATCCCCCGCTGAGCGATATTGTTTACTACACTATGATGCATACAATCCAAGACATACGTTTATTGTCATTCATACTCTTATTTTTACCCGATTAGCTTTGCAAAATTGTACCTTATGTCAATTCATAGCTCAGAAATATTGGAATAACGTGCTTAAGAGGACTCTGACACTAGGCGCACAACAAGATAACACAACAACCACATTTTCAATTGACAATCATTGCTTTAAATAGATATGGTTAATAGATTTGTATAGGCATATATAAACAATTAATTTCACTTGTAAACCAAGGTTGGATTAGTAGGTCTAAGCAACATGTAGCTGGATACCCGCGTAATGAATCGAAACAGGTTCCAATCCTCATATATACACATTATGACAAAATAAAGAGCTTAATCTTTCAAGACATAAAGACATAGAAGCATACCCATTTCTAAAGGTTCTACACATTCCATTTCTCCATAGCAATATAATGTAAACATTCTATTTCGTGCCAAACATTGCCTACAACTCAATTCTAAGTGCAGCATATTGGACGACTCCACAGTTATTGATCATTCGCGACTTTAACTTATTCCTGTTATCTCTAGAGGATCTCGTATATCTATAGCGCTGCATTTCTTCACCATCTTACCATGGATAGGGTTTGGTGCATTCCGGAGTTCACTTATGGTCCCACAAAGGTAATCTTTGGAGATATTCATTTTAGCATACTGTAAATGCCTGTGCACAATGTGCATAACAAAGCACCATTATTGTCATTCTCTTCAAAGGAATTCTGTAGAAGCAGCCTTTATTTTCAGACACTGCAGGCCTGCTGGGAGGAAACATATTACAATAAACAGGTAAGATTCATCCCCCAAAAACATAAACAACAGAAAGAGAGTTGTAATTTCAAGACAGTTTAGAGAAGATTGTCATAAGAGTTCTTAATAACACTCGCAAATTGTGATGCATGAACAGTTGTGAAATGTTGTGAGAGGCCCTTCAGAATGCACATGATATGGTATTTCGTGGCACTGTCTCACACCTTACCTCATCTTGCAGAAGAAGCTCATGGTCCACTATCTGCTGCTCCAGAGTCAAGGCCAGGTGCCGCACCATGTCACCACGGAGCACATGAGCGACTGGCTGGTGTCTCAGGGCAAAGAATCCCTTAGGGAGAGGTGAGTACCACGTCATCACTCACCTTCACTGCCATTCCCTGCCACCAGCAGCACTCCAAGAGGTGTGGGTAAAATAAACAACAGAAAAATCGGAAGCCAGGAAAGTTGA
Source organism: Oncorhynchus nerka (assembly GCF_034236695.1). Lineage (NCBI taxonomy): Eukaryota > Metazoa > Chordata > Actinopteri > Salmoniformes > Salmonidae > Oncorhynchus > Oncorhynchus nerka. The sequence continues at coordinate 44,127,171 of NC_088418.1, read as the reverse complement.
ATTGCTCTGTGTTTTATTTGAAGGGTGTGGAAGGAAACCCTGGAGGAGGGGAATGACCTCGCTCGGCTGGTAAGACAATGAGAGTTAGACATACTACAAGTCAGTGAGCTCTTTACTAGCCTTTCAACAACTAGTTAGTACAGCAGAATCGATATGTTGTGAAATTTCACTAATCGGACTTACTGTTTCCTACGGCAGACCTGGGAAGTCAACACTTGCCTAAAAATGATAGACATAGAGAACGAGGCTGTCTGCAAGCTCCGCCGCTCCTTGCACCCCACCTCGCCAGCTGACATGTGAGTTCCATGTACTGCCCTGCATATGACTTGATCCATTTATCTACACATCTGTAACTATGCAGAAACAGACTAAGACAGTGTTCTCTGTGAGCACATTGCACATCGTTTAGCTTTGTATTCTCCTTTTTGTTGATTTCAGCGACCCTAAGGTCCACAGCATCGTGGAAAGAGCTGTAAGGAGCATTATGGGCGAGTTGTCCACTGAGCCCCGTAGCAACCTGCTCAGCCCATCCCAGGTGGTTGTGGAGGTGGTGCCCAGGCTCCTCCTGGCCCTGTGGCTTCAGCCAAGGGAAGGCCATTCAGGGCACCCAATCCTAATAAGCGGGATGGCCGTGGGCATGGTGGCGGCCGTAGTGGAGAAGCTCTCCAGCATGTTAAAGGCCCCTTCCCCTCAAATCCCTTTCTCCCGCGCTGCGGCTTTTGAATCTGTGTGGTCAATCCTCGGGAGAATCAGTCAGTCCTTCTCCACGGATGACCTCCAGAGCCCATTTTATGTGAGATCTGTCTGTGCCTTTGTGGCTGACGAGGTACAGAGCTGCTTCCAGCCCCCTGCAGCCACCTTACCAGTCCTCCCTGTCGTCGCTGCGGCCATCTCCACCGCACCTCCAGACATCCTAGCAGGTGAGTAGCAATGATAGAGAGCACTCTGACAGATGCCTGTTGTGATAACATCTCGGTGACTTGTAGTAGTAGAGCTCATCAGGATTGTTGTTGTCATTCCTAACACAGAGGCAGACCCGGCTTCTTCCCACATGGAGGTTGTGAATATCAACGCTAACACACAGGCAGACCAGGCTTCTTCCCACCTGGAGGTTGTGGACATCACCGCTAACATAGAGGCAGACCAGGCTTCTTCCCACCTGGATGTTGTGGACATCACCGCTAACACAGATGCAGACTCTGCGTATTCCCACCTGGAGATTGTTAACATCACCGCTAACATAAAGGCAGACCAGGCGTCTTCCCACTTGGAGGTTGTGGACATCACCACTAACATAGAGGCAGACCTTGCTTCTTCCCACCTTGAGGTTGTGGACATCACCCATAACACACAGGCAGACACGGCATCTTCCCACCTGGAAGTTGCGGACAACGGCCCTAAAACAGAGGCAGACAGAGCTTGTTCCCAATTGGAGGTTGTGAAAATCACCGCTAAGATAGAAGCAGACCCGGCTAATTCACACCTTGAGGATCAGGACATCACCCGTAACAAAGAGGCAGATCCGGCTTCTTTCCACCTAAATGTTGTGGACGTCACTCCTAATAGAGAGGCAGAGCCCATCTCTTCCCTCTTGGAGGTTGTGGATGTCACACCTGAAGAAAGGACTCTCAAGATGGCCGTCTTCGCCACTCTGCCAACTGACATCCAAGCAGGTGAGTAACACTGACAGGTGCCGTTTGTCATGACATCTTAGTAGAACCTTTCAACTGGCCAGTGTTTAGAACCTACGGTTTGCATTTGTTTACATTCTGTCCCTCTTTTCTCCCTTTCCAGAGGATGTTGCTGTGGTCATCCCAGATGTTACCCCACACGTCACCAAGGATGTGACACTGGATGTTCCATGCAGAGCTGCATGCAAAGGGAAAGTCCACCGATTTTATTTCAGGCTTTGGAGGGCAGTGTGCTGCTGCGCCTGCCACAAGGAAGAGGAGGAACAATACTAGTTATTCATCAGACCTTCAGAAATGGGATTGAACCATAGAACATTAAAAATTATTCGCATTATAATAATTGGATTCAATTCTGCTTTTCCTGTTTACTACTTAATTTCAGAACATTTCTGTAAACTTTCACTTTGCAAGTGTGGAGTAGGTTGTGTAAATAAGTGGGAAACATCCCAATTTTAATGCTTTTAATAATTTACTTACAACATGTAAACAAAACAAAAAAAGTAGTATTTGACAACAACAAAAAACGGAGGGAGCTCAACCTTGCACCAACCTTTAATCATCATAGAAAACGAAAAAGCGCAACTCTTGCACACTATAAAAAATGCATGTTTTATTCAAGCAAGGTTAAAAGATGAACATTTTGGCCTAGTCTATGACGATATGCAAGTTGTGTTTGCCCAGTAAAAGGGTGACCCAGACTCACCCTAGTTCTTGAGGGTTGCAGACAGTGAAAAGATATCATTAAGTAAATGGGACTTTTGAAATATTGAATAAAAATCTTTAATGAACATGAATTTAAATACAACTGACTTGAGGATCAGAGCAGGCTGGCTAGCCCTGAAAGCCTTCTGCCTCTAACTCTGTGTGGTTCATCTCAGCCAATAGGTTGTGTGGGTTGTCTTTCTTTCTGTGGGTGTGAATCACTATGTCTACTCCCTCGGCCTGCCTGTTGGCCTGATCAGAAGGCTTGTCATCTCTTTCCTTGCTCACATGAGCAGGAGGAATGGCATCTGGGGTAAGCTCCTCCTCTCCCTACTGTATGTGTTCGACTGAGGTCACTCGTTCTCTCTCCCTGGGTGTTGGATAGTTCCTCCTCCACTGTGTCTTTGTGAGCTTGAAGGGAGTTATGCACCTTAAATCTCTTTCGGTTTGTTGGGGGGTTCAGTTGTTTTGGGGAGAGTCTGAAGTTCGATCTCTAGCAATGAGTGTGGGGGCTGTCCTGTGGGGGTGTCCCCCTCCCTCCTAAACTGTAATGACTGCGATGATGAAAAAGTAGGAGGAGCCATCGAGACATGTGATGAGGGCAAGGAAGATCACTCTGCAAGGACAGGATAGGACACATCACAACACTGCTGCTCATTCATATTCAAACCCACCTCAGACTATGCACATGCAAACATGGCATCCTGCACACACCGCATTGGTGCAACGCCCCCCACACACCACAATCTGCAACTTACCTGTACATATCAGTATCATACATTCCAGGACACCCACCTCTTCCAGGAACATTTCTTATCATCCCCCACCTCAAACATGTTGAGTCTATCATCCAGATGCTGGAATGCAGGTCAGTGCAGGTGCATCAAAGTATGTAATGATGTGATACCATGCTTCCCCATATCCTGTGTTTGTGTTGATATTTTTTTGAACACTTTATTTAAACAGTGACTGTCAAATTAAAGCATCTATTTTACAAGAGTGTCCTGTAAAACTTGAAGTCATATTGAATAACTACCAGAATAACCTTCTCTACATAGGAATTGCACACCATATTTTTTCCACATATCAAAATAATAGTTTACCAATCAGCAATACTTTGTAGTAATACATGTAATCATCACTTTAAACTAAGGCCCCAACATACTCATCTCATATGTATATACTGTTGATACCATCTACTTATTTCAGTGCCATTGCCGTGTACCATCACTCATTCAAATCTTTATGTACATATTCTTTATCCCTTCACACTTGTGTGTATAAATTAGTAGTTTTGGAATTGTTAGCTAGATTAAATCCACTTATTACTGCATTGCAGTGGCGTGCCGTGGGCCTGGGGGCTGGGCCTTATGTGGTTCTAAGGCAGTCCCAGACATTAATTCTTATTACCATCATTATGATGCCATGGCTCAAGACAAACATTTAGACAGAAACGCAGTATAAAAGGGCATGGCGTTGGTCACCTTGAAATTGACATTTTTATTCATAGAATTGCAGGGGAAAGAGTACAATACCTTTTCATTGTGCAGCTCCCGTTTCCCTGCGCGCTTGTTCATTGAGCTGTAATCCATCCGCCCCAAAAGACAAAAGCACCATTGCTTGACACAACTGTCTCATTGCTGCCTTGGTTAGACAACATGGGCCAGCATCCCTGAGAATGTTTTGTTTGCAAAGCCAGTGTAAAGGCTGCGAGGCAGGGGGAACACCAAATCTATCACTTGTCTAATAGGCATTCCCAGGGTACCAGTGCTCCCAAGCCTGTGAGCCATTGATAGCGCCTCTGTTGGAACTTTGAAAGGGACAGAACGAAAATTTCCCGCCTGTGACGGGCTTTTTAGCGTCGGTCGACCTCTCCTGACAATGTCTAACTTTTCTTGAAAAGTTTGTCTTGAGAATGGCGTTAAAATTATATCCTCGATCAAATCGATATCTTCTCCTCCTTCCACCATTGTGGGTTAAATAAAACAGCTTAGTAGTACGCACATTAATTCCAGTTTATCAAATTCAGTTTCCTAGTTCTTTTGCATATAAATGCCCACAAACCTGCCAATCAATATTGGTAATAATCAAAAGACGTTGTAGGAATGTTGCTAAAACTCAATGTCAAACTGGAGCCAGCCAGCAGGCGTAGGCCAACTCTAAAGCTGATTGGTGAAATACAGCTTTCATTGATAGTAGTTAGGTCGTTAGCTAGTTAACATTTCTGAAGGCCTACAGATTTTTAGACCCAGGCAACAATGATGGCTTAATAATGATTGGAATAAAAGATCTAACATAAAGACCAGCCCTAAATCTCAACCTGGGGCTGGTTCGTTTACCAAGAGGAAAGCTTATGAAATGAAGAGTATAACTCTTACTCTGGGGAATAATTTAATGCATATTTGTAAAATAATTTTTTTAAATTAATTCTGATGATGTTTAGGCCAGCAGAGAAGGCCTTGGATAACCACTGCTGCATTGTCGGAACTAGCTCAACATTTCTCTGGCTAACTAACGCGGAGAATTCGATCCAGCTAGCATGATACAATGCTAACAATTCTTGTTCTACCACACTTGCTCCCTCACCTCAAACTTTCCAAATGCCATTGTTTGTCGGTTACAGGTCATGAAGTACGTTTCATCACCTTCTCACCCCAGTCTCCGTGGTCAGTTCCAGAGCGAGCGCTGATGCTGTAACTAGCAAGTTGGTTCTCTTCTCTCTTCAGTCGCATGCTGCATTCTGTTGTAATGTGAATGATTGACTGAGCCTTGGATACAGCCAGTATTGCTCCAAATGCGCGTCAGTCATTTGCTTACAGCCAGTAGTGCTCCAAAGCCCTCCCTCCCAAACTTTTCTCATCAGCTCTACACGAATCATGGATGTTACCTATTTTTGATTCACCGAAAGGTGACTAGTTTGCATCCCTGGTATTTGGTCTTTTGACCAATCTGATATGTTCTGAAAAGAAGCTAATGCGAAAATATCTGATGTGATATGTCAAAAGGCCAATTAATGGATAAAATATCGTAAGTGGGCTGCCTGTCTAAGCACAGCCCTTGTCTCGGTCTCTGACCTAAACCTCAGGCCCAATCCAACCAATAGAGTTTGACTTCACAATGAGAAAGGACCAGAAGGAAACGTGATGGAGAGGCCATAGTTGGTTTATAAAGATGGTAGGTGATTGAGGAACATGTAGCCACATTTTCTAACCAATGAGGAAGTTGGCTCTGGCTGCTGATTGGCCAAACTGCTGTTCCATGTACTTGGCTTTGAACATGAGCAGGCCAATGATTGAGTTGAACTTCTGGATGCTGCCACACAGAAGCAGAAAGTACGGTATGAAGGTAGGAAACCTGAAACTATAAGAGAAAAACATACAACACGGTTACATTTTCTGGTTTGTGTTATGTGAATGCGTCAAGTCTTTATTCTTTACAGTTAGACGGCCCGGTATAGAATGTATCGCCCCTGTATAGAAATGTCCATCATAAGAGATAGGCACAGGATTAAATGGGGCCGGGCATTTTTCTTGTCCACATGACTAGAGTGACCCAGAAAAACGTTGGTCTCTAGTCACAAGTTATCTGAACGTCGCCAATGAAAGTCTGACTACCTTTTGCAATTTCAGAGCCATGGTCTGATGTGGGGTGATGTTCCCTGCCCCATCCTGAGTAGATGGTGCTGGGAGGCAGCTTGCTCTCCTCTCCCTGCCTGACAGGAGCACGATGACAGAGGAGACCAGGGAACCCAGCCACCCGGTCCCCACTCAAGCGGGCATCCTTGGGGTGACGTTCACAGCCTCCGGAAGAGGTGAGACACATCTCTATCATAAGCACTGATACACATACCATACGGATAAAAGTAATAACATCAAGGGAATCGTTTGACCATTTGTTTTGCGTGGTTTTGAATGGATTTGGATTCAAAATGATTATACATTGCTTAGTAGAAAGGACCCGAACACAGTAATATGTACAGTACGTGATTATCTTAACCAGATCGACATACCCAATGTCTACATAGTCTGGCACACAACGACCCCAGCAGGAAACCAAACACGGGTCCTAGCAGTGTGACGGTCTGTAGACATGCTGTCAACCATAAGACACACAGTTAAGCCTGCAGCCCTATCTACTCAGTTACATATGTCATGACTCGGGTCGCAAAACTCCTGGAACTTTCTATTCATTCCCTTTTTTGGTTTTTGCAAAACCTCGTCATGACATTTTGCAAACCTAGTCATGACGTATTTAGAATACATGACACACGCTCATTTTACGGTTAACAAACAAACACACACACACACACACACACACACACACACACACACACACACACACACACACACACACACACACACACACACACAGTGGCTTCCACTTTGGAATTAACTCACCAATGTAAAAAGCAGAGTTTTCAGCTTTAGCGAAGTCGTCAATGTAGGAGATGCCTAGTGGGGTTACGGGGGTCTCTCCTATCCCCCCCAGAGTGTTCCTCAGGAACACATTAATCCACATGTGGGAGCTGGAGTCCCTCACACAGTCTACAGAGGGAATCCTACAGAGACACACAGGTACACAGCATACCTCCTTTATTCAGGATTATGCATATACTGTACAACTTGTACATTGCACCACAGTTGCCCATAAAGCCAAGTGGCATCTGTAGTTCCAGAAATAGTCTTGAAAGTAAAGTTTCATGCTAGTTCAGCCTTCGACAAGTCAGGCCAAGCGAGACTACTGCAGGAAGGTAGAATTATAGTGGCAGTGACAGGTGAAGATGTTTCTCAGATGTGAGTGGTCCTGTCAGAAAGATGGCTCCATCTGGATCCCGGGCATGTCAGTCTACGTAAACATAACTGGTTAGGTCGAATCTGTCAGGAAGGAATGGGATGCGTGGGCCATCGCTCTGCAATAGTCCCCATGTTTTTTTGTGTTTTTTTTTGACTGGTTATTTTGTGTTGGCATCTTTCGAATTTTGAAAGGGGAGGGGACATGGACTTGCCTGTGGACTTGCCCGTAACTTGTACAGAGAGAAGGTGGAGCTCCTCGTTATAGCGTCTCTTAATCCCAACTCTTAACATGTATGGCACCAAAGCATAGTCAAACACCTGACCAATTACGCAACACTTTAGTTCTAAATGAACTGAGATGAATTAATCAACAACTGGATAGATTTCTTTATTTCTAAAGTGAAACTATCATCTGTATAGGAGTATCTCTACAAGTACAAGTTTAACCAGTATTTCAGTTGTTTTTACCGTCCCATGAAGAAGTGTGGCAGGCCTGTGAGGAAGGATTCTACAGCCATGAGGAAACAGCCCATAGCAATGAGCCTGGGCCGGTGCAGCTTCGCCCCAAAATGGCTGACCACAGCCAGGAACATCAGGTTACCTGCAAGAAACCACAACACTACAGTAGTCTGGAAATGCACATTTAAGCTAAGATTTTTTACTAAAAAGAGCATATCAGTTTGGATTCCAGACTACCACAACACAGCAGCACATAAAACAATGCTAGGGGTTTGACAGTAAAGTTATGGACAAACTGCCAGTCAATCAATTAATAGGAACAACTATTAAACTGGACAGTATTGAGAGCAGACTGATTGAACCACAAAAAAATGGACCATACTGTAGTCTGTATCTGGTTTTTACTACATGAATTCTCAAGCAACTCAATGTTATTGTTGATACCCATCTCAAAGCTGCCATCTTTGAGTCCGATGAGAGAGCTGGACAGGTCAAGGTGTCTCTCTGAGTGATGGCACTCTTCATGTAGTTCCCTGACAGAGCCTTGGAGAAGGAGGCGGACGACAGGACCACGATGTACTGCTGACAAACACATTATTGTCTTTTTGTCTGTATGAATGTGCTTGCCAATGTTTTTTTTGTCTGTGTGTGTCTGCATGGGAACGACGTGAGTGCATATGTTCACACGTGTCTGTGTGTGTGTGTGTGTGTAACTGTTTTGCTTCCGTCCCTCTCCTCGCCCCTACCTGGGCTCGAACCAGGGACCCTCTGCACACATCAACAACAGTCACCCACCGAAGCACCGTTACCCATCGCTCCACAAAAGCCACAGCCCTTGCAGAGCAAGGGGAACAACGACTTCAAGGTCTCAGAGCGAGTGACGTCACCGATTGAAACGCTATTAGCACGCACCCCGCTAGCCATTTCACACCGGTTACATGTGCATGTGTGGATGCGTGGGCAGACAGAGTGCATGCAAATTTGTGCGTGTGCATTTTAAAGCATCATGAAGAACCTTGAGTGTGGAACAGCAGGGGCATTTGGTGGCGTGCTTGTCAGGGACACACAGTTCCTGTTGGCTGATCAGCTTCGCTCTGTCCTCTGCTGAATCACCCATCCTATCCAGTCAGACACAGGACAGCACACTGCATCTCAGCTGGCTCACCGTTATGGAAAAACCATATGAATGTCATATGTGAACACGGGAAGTGTTCCAAAAACATGTTTTCATGTGATCACATGTGATCTTATGTGAAGATAATGTGATAACATGTAAAGCAACATGTGATTTCATTAAACGACACATGTGAAAACGTGATCACGTTGTGTTCCAAAACGTGTTTTCACATGATTTCACATAAAATGTAAGGTGAAATCATGTGATTTTCAACATGTGAAATCATGTGGTTTTTCTACTGGATATATGTTATAGTACCTGACCTGAGTTGAGGCTCCTCTACTGGATATATGTTATAGTACCTGACCTGAGTTGAGGCTCCTCTACTGGATATATGTTATAGTACCTGACCTGAGTTGAGGCTCCTCTACTGAATTTATGTTATAGTACCTGACCTGAGTTGAGGCTCCTCTACTGGATTTATGTTATAGTACCTGACCTGAGTGGAGGCTCCTCTACTGGATATATGTTATAGTACCTGACCTGAGTTGAGGTTCCTCTACTGGATATATGTTATAGTACCTGACCTGAGTTAAGGCTCCTCTACTGAATTTATGTCATAGTACCTGACCTGAGTTGAGGCTCCTCTACTGGATTTATGTTATAGTACCTGACCTGAGTTGAGGCTCCTCTACTGGATATATGTTATAGTACCTGACCTGAGTTGAGGCTCCTCTACTGGATATATGTTATAGTACCTGACCTGAGTTGAGTTTCCACTACTGGATATATGTTATAGTACTAGACTTGAGGCTCCTCTACTGGATATATGTTATAGTACTTGACCTGAGTTGAGGCTCCTCTCTCCTCCTGTGTGTCTCTGACAAACAGCTGAGTCTTTCTCCTCCTTCTCTCGACCTCTCCCCTCCTTCTCTCTACCCCCTGAGCCTGAGCCCCTATTCTGTGAGCTGGTGGCAGTGGAGGTACTGAGGACCGGCGTTACAAAAGCCCTTACACATTTCTATTCCACACACACACACACACACACACACACACACACACACACACACACACACACACACACACACACACACACACACACACACACCACACCCAGGAGGGGAGGGGAGGGAGTGCTCTGCATTGTTTCCATGGCTGTGAACAAGATGGGAGCGAAAGTAAGAAGAGCATTCTATGCCATTAAAAGAAACATTCAAGTCTTAATTCCAATTAGGATCTGGCTCAACCTTTTCCAATCAGTTATAGAAGCAACTGCTCTATAAGGCAGCACGGTTTTCAATAAAGAATTTACCAAATGGTACAAACATCCAATAAAAATACTGCATGTTGTCACGACTTCTGCCGAAATTGGTTCCTCTCCTTGTTCGGGCGGTGTTCGGCAGTCGAAGTCGCCGACTTTCTAGCCATCGCTGATCCTCTTTTCATTTTCCATTGGTTTTGTCTTGTCTTGTATCACACCTGGTTTCAATCCCATTCATTACATGTTGTGTATTTAACCCTCTGTTCCCCCTCATTCTCCTTGACGGTGATTGTTTGCTTGTAAGCATTGTGCAAGTTATGTTCTGGTGTGCGACGGGTTTTGTACCCACTTGTTTTTCGTGTGTATATTTTGGTTTTCTGAGTTTTTGAGCACTTATTAAACTGCTCCCGTTTATACCAAGTTCGATCTCCTGCGCCTGACTTCCCTGCCACCAGCACGCACCCTTACACATGTAGAGCAGAATTGGGCCAATACCCCTCCTTATTCGAATTGAAAAAAGCACCCTCAACCCCAAACATTTCATCACACAACCCTACAACGTCAAGAGATGAAACAACAGAAGAGTCCCCCTCGGCCAGCTGTTCGAGGTTCAGATCAATATCCGAAACCAACCCCATAGAGCCTTAGGACAGCACTCAGACACATGGAATTGTTATAAGATGGTCATTCTATGGATTATTTAGCTATTTGAATTGGAATTTTAGGACCTCTTTAGGTATTCAAAATATTTGAGAAAAAATAGAATTTGGCCTTTACTACTATAGGCCATAGAAACGCATTGTATAACAAATTCATAAATGGCAACAAAAGACAGCCGTAAAATAAATAAGAAGAAACACGGTTTGGAAGTGTTTGTCCTATATCTAGGAGAAATAAGAAAGCTCAGAAATATATATATATATATATATATATATATACACAGTACCAGTCAAAAGTTTGAAGGATTTCTTTATTTTTTAAAATTATTTTCTACATTGTGGAATAATAGTGGAGACATCACACTAAATTTATAGATTAAACAAATCTAAATATATTTTATATTTGAGATTTTTCAAAGTAGCCACCCTTTGCCTTGATGACAGTTTTGCACACTCTTGGCATTCTCTCAACCAGCTTCATAAGGTAGTCATCTGGAATGCATTTCAATTTACAGGTGTGCCTTCTTAAAAGTTAATTTGTGGAATTTCTTTCCTTCTTAATGCATTTGAGACAATCAGTTGTGTTGTGACAAGGTAGGGGGGTATACAGAAGATAGCCCAACTCCATATTATAGCAAGAACAGCTCAAATAAGCAAAGAGGAACGACAGTCCATCATTACTTTAAGACATGAAGTTCAGTCAATACAGAATATTTAAAGAACTTTGAAAGTTTCAAGTGCAGTCGCAAAAAACCATCCAGTGCTATGATGAAACTGGCTCTCATGAGGACTGCCACAGGAAAGGAAGACGAAGAGTTACCCCCTGCTGCAGAGGATTAGTTTATCAGAGTTACCAGCCCAAATAAATGCTTCACAGAGTTCAAGTAACAGACAAATCTCAACATCAACTGTTCAGAGGAGACTGTATGAATCAGGCCTTCATGGTCGAATTGCTGCGAAGAAACCACTACTAAAGGACACCAATAAGAAGAAAAGACTTGCTTGGGCCAAGAAACAAGAGCAATGGACATTAGACTGGTGGAACTTTGTCCTTTGGTCTAGAATCCAAATTGGTGATTTTTGGTTCTTTGTGAGATGTGGTGTGGGTGAACGGATGATCTCCGCATGTGTATTTCCTACCGTAAAGCATGGAGAAGGAGGTGTTATGGTGTGGGGATGCTTAGCTGGTGACACGGTCTTTGATTTATTTATAATTCAAGGCACACTTAACAAACATGGCTACCACAGCATTCTGCAGCGATACACCATCCCATCTTGTTTGGGCTTAGTGAGACTATCATTTGTTTTTCAACTGGACAATGACCCAACACACCTCCAGGGTGTTTAAGGGTTTTTTGACCAAGAAGGAGAGTGATGGAGTGATGCATCAGATGACCTGGCCTCCACAATCCCCCTACCTCAAACAAATTGAAATGATTTGGGATGAGTTGGACCCGCAGAGCAAAGGAAAAGCAGCCAACAAGTGCTCAGCACATGTGGGAACTCCTTCAAGCCTGTTGGAAAAGCATTCCAGGTGAAGCTGGTTGAGGGAATGCCAAGAGTGTGCAAATCTGTCATCAAGGCAAAGGGTGGCTATTTGAAGAATCTCAAATATAAGATATATTTTGATTTGTTTAACACTTTTTTGGTTACTACATGATTCCATATGTGTTATTTCATAGTTTTGATGTCTTCACTATTATTCTACAATGTAGAAAATAGTTTTAAAAAATCAAGAAAAACCCTGGAATGAGAAGGTGTTCTAAAACTTTTGAATGTAGAAAAAAATAGTTTAGCAAAAAATCTTCTAATGGAAAAAATTCCCTCCTAATAATAGTCCCTAAAGACTTTGAGAAAATAGCGTTGATGTGTTCACAGATGTCCACGCTAATATGCTAAAGTATGCTAAAAAATACTTTTAAAATGTATTTCTAATGGACCATATGACACAATTTTAAAAAATGTATCTGTTATTTTACCAGGTAAGTTGACTGAGAACACGTTCTCATTTACAGCAACGACCTGGGGAATAGTTACAGGGGAGAGGAGGGGGATGAATGAATCAATTGTAAACTGGGGATTATTAGGTGACCATGATGGTCTGAGGGCCAGATTGGGAATTTAGCCAAGACACTGGGGTTAACACCCCAACTCTTACGATAAGTGCCATGGGATCTTTAATGACCTCAGAGAGTCAGGGCACCCGTTTAATAACTTCCCATCCAAAAGATGGCACCCTACACAGGGCAGTGTCCCAATCACTGCCCTGGGGTATTGGGATATTTTTTTAGACCACAGGAAAGAGTGCCTCCTACTGGCCCTCCAACACCACTTCCAGCTGCATCTGGTCTCCCATCCAGGACCAACCCTGCTTAGCTTCAAAAGCAATCTATGATGGGTGGTATGCTGCTGGCAATGTATACCTGTGATGCAATGTATACCTGTGATACATGTCTGTGTAGGCCTGCCATCAAGGCCTGTGATACATGTCTTAACTTAGTTTGAGAAAAGCTAAAGGATTGTTCAAAATATGGCAGGTTCTTAACTGTTAATCTCTAAAAGTCCTGTGAGGGCAAAGCTGCTTGCAGGGTGCATTTAATCTGTCAAAGATGAGTATAACAAAGCAAATGGGGTGGCAACATTTAACAACATTTCTGGTTACAAAACCAGCTGGGCCAAATGTGTCCAACTGGGTGGACCTAACGGACCAGCACCGGACACCAAGCCGCTGGGCCGACCACCGACTGAGTCAGGGGAATGTGTTATGAGCATACTTACCCAGCATGCATGAGGTGTCGGCAGACAGGTTGCCCAGCAAGCAGCTTTGCTCTCACAGGCATTTGAGGGATTAACAGTTAAGAACCAGTCACATTCCTGGGCCCCAATCAAGTGTAAGTGCCCTGTGTGTAGAGACCTTTTATATTGTTTCATGCTTTTGTCAAATGGCTTGGCAGAGACCAATTTGTGTGTCTGAGTTCCAAACTGTAGGTAATAGAAGTGACAGTGGGTGATGTTAGGAAGGTACTGCAGATTAAGATAGAGATTGAACATATAGGTTTAACGCTTAGTTGGCTCTGACATTGTTTGTACTACAATGTATGTGCAGGTCTAATATACCTTCATTCCTTTCCTTTCACAGTACTGTTCAGCAGTTGAATATCAGTGCAAAGCAGCTGTTATACTTTCTGTAGACAGTTCAGCCTACTTGGAGTGGCCATCACAAAGCCCTGACCTCAATCCCATAGAAAATGTGTGTGCAGAACTGAAAAAGCGTGTACGAGCAAGGAGGCCTACAAACCTGACTCAGTTACACCAGCTCTGTCAGGAGGAATGGGCCAAAATCCACCCAATTTATTGTGGGAAGCTTGTGGAAGGCTACCCGAAATGTTTGACCCAAGGTAAACTATTTAAAGGCAATGCTACCAAATACTAATTGAGTGTATGTAAACTTCTGACCCACTGGGAATGTGATGAAAGAAATAAAAGCTGAAATAAATCATCTTCTCTACTATTATTCTGACATTTCACATTCTTAAAATAAAGTGGCGATCCGAACTGACCTAAATAAGGGAATTTTTGCTAGGATTAGATGTCAGGAATTGTGAAAAACTGAGTTTCAATGTATTTGGCTAAGGTGTATGTAAACTTCCCACTTCAACTGAGTGTTCTAATATTCTTCACCCATAACAGTCTAAACCCTGTCTAAGCCGAGAGAGGGATTTTTACTAAGCTATATGGAATTGTTTTAAGAAGGTCATACAAAGGATCATTTAGCTATTTGATTTTGAATTTTAAGACCCCTTGACGTATCAAAAAATAGATGTAAAAAATATTTGATGAAAAAATAGGTTTTGGATTTACTGCTGTTAGTTCATACAAACATATTGAATAACTGACTTACTACAAGGAACAACAGATAGTCCCGCATAAAAAACTAAAGGAAGTTGTTGGAGGAAATTATAGTTGAAATGATTAATTATGTATACATTTTTAATTAGAACCATTTATTCTAATACTATTATGTTATGGTATGAAATGTATGGGTTCTTGGTTAAGCTGTTACTGAAAATGTAAGTAAAAACGAATGAATTGTCTGTACCTTGCGGGTTTAAGGGAGAGGGATGATATATCTTTTAGACAGATTGGAATGTTGTTTTATGAGGGGAGTAGAAGAAGATCTCCAGAACTGAAGACACTGCGCTATTGTGTGGATCGGAGAGGGTGTGAGAAACTGATGATGTCATTTTATGTTGTCTCTTTAAAATGTAAGGTTCTTTGTATTTTGCTTCAGTACTCTCTTGTAATAAACGCTGTTACCTGACTTTTAAGACTGGTCTCGATCTATTTCATGCATAATTGATGAATTTACAACTCATTAATGAAATAGAAAGAGTGCGAATTTGGTTTTGGCTACAAAACATATAGGAATTTAGAATTCCTCAAACAGAAGTTTATTTTGAAGTGTCTCAGGTATAATATAAATGTATGTATTCAACCCTTTATTTTTGGCACTAAACAGTCTCCAGACTTCCATACATTTTCTTCAACGTACCGGGGGACCTTCAGACAAGTCTTGCGAGGCCTGTGGACAACCGACATGTACGTGTTTGTGAGAGTCTCATCCTTCCATAGAGGGGTCATAATAGTTTATAGGCCAAACCGTTCGGACAATACAGATGATTTTGTCAGAAGACCGATTTTTGGGATGTCTCGTGGTCTGAAAAACTCCGTTCTAGCTCTGTCTCCTTTCAACACATATGCGATTTTTGGGAGGCTGTGAATTGAGAAGCATCCAATGCCAAAAAACCTAGATATAGCTAGCTTAAACTGGAATATTTGTATGCAGACAAATGTTACATGTAAAGTGTCCAAAAATGTGCACAATTAAAATCATGTGAAAACGTGTTTTTGTTTAAAAAAAGCACGTTTTCAGACGATTTCTCATGTGAAAATGTAATGTGAAATGTCACTTGTAATGTGACATGTTCTAAAACCAAGTTCTCCCATTTTTTTTTATGTTAATCACAATGCACTTGGGTAATTGTTGACCCGTTCTGCAAATTAACTTGGCATAACTCACTTGCAATTGCATTTCAACTTATAGTATACTTTTGATATAGGTTTACTTTCTGAATTGACTGGAACTAAAATGCAATTGATTTCAACATTGGTTCCCACACTTGGGATGCAACCACACCTGGGATTTGATCTCACAACCTCTTAGATGACAGCAATCTGAATTTCCTGCTTCACAAGTGTGGTGATGACAGTGATTGGCCACAGATGTATTGGCAAGAATACATTTCTGCACTTTGCTAAAAGTTGCCCGGAATCAAGTCAATAATTGTGCGAATTATCTGACAACAACTAAAAAGTAGCAGTGCTCAGGGTCACTTGACATTAAGGCCTAATTTCAATCAGATGCGGCATAAACACATGTTAGCGTTAGAGCTGTTAAGTGCCCTAGAGCCGTCAAATTGGTGAGTGGCAGCTCGTGTGTTCATTGTCATGAAGCCACACCCATCCTACTCGAGTTAGATGTTCAGAACAAGAAAGTGTAGACTGTAGAGAAATAAGGACACTCAAATTTAAAATCATTAAAGATAGGATTTCGATCAGTTTTATCGAGGTGTAGATTACATCACATTCCAGTGTTCCAACTTGAAAACAAGACCGCATGGGATTTCTCTTAATGCCGCTCTGTGCAGCCAATTTCTGCTTCAGTTATAATATCGGTAGTATTTGACAGCTCTAACCCAGTTCCACCTATACATAGGAACTCACAGATACATGTGCGGTATAATCGAGTAAAATAGTACTGTTTTTCTACCCAAGATAATACATTTATAGTGGGGGCTCATTAGCATATTTGGGGGCATTGGATTAAAATATGTAGTATTAGTGTCAACCATCAATGGAAATGTTGTATCAGTTTAAGTGGTTTTATCATTTTTTACATTTTCAGTTCTACAGTCTTTTGTTATTGTGCATCTTCCAGTTTTATTTTAAATTTTTAAATTTTGCCTTTATTTAACCAGGCAAGTAGCTTAGTGGCAGCTGGTTCACAAGCCGTTTACATTTGCATTTCAGTAACTTACTGTCAACTAGTTACATGTGGGTTATTGTTAAAATCACAACTTACCGTAGCTGATCCATCACACTCACAGACCTAATAGTCAGGTATCACAATTACACAGTGACAAGCTATAAATAAAATGTGTGGTTCGTTGTATCACATGCCCTTACGTTAGCCTTGAAAGCACTTTGGGAAAGGCGTGCAGCTAGCGGGACACTTCAACAACATCCGGGGAATTTGCAGAGCGCCAAATTCAAACTACAATATTATAAATATTTAACATTCATAAAATCACAAGTGTAATGCATCAAAAATAAAGCTTAACTTCTTGTTAATACAGCTGCTGTGTCAGATTTCAAAAAGGCTCTACGGCAAAAGCACACCATGTGATTATCTGAGGACAGCGCCCCGCATACAAAACCATGAAAAACATATTTCAACCAGGCAGGTGCGACACGAAAGTCAGAAATAGCGATATAATAAATGCCTTACCTTTGATGATCTTCCTCTGTTGGCACTCCAAAAGGTCCCAGTTACATCACAAATGGTCCTTTTGTTCGATAATGTCCTTTTTATATCCATAAATACTTAGTTTAGCTGGAGCGCTTCAGTCAATAATCCACCCAGTTTCCCTCCATCAAAATGCATACAAAATGAATCCCAAACGTTACTAATAAACTTTTCCAAACAAAGTCAAACAAAGTTTGTAATCAAACCTCAGGTACCCTAATACGTAAATAAACAATAAAATTTAAGACGAGAATCATTATTGTCTTTACCGGAGAAAAATACCAAAGAACACGTTCTCATTCACGCACTTGGAAACATTAAAGCCAAAATGGGAGCCACCTAGAAAAACTACAATTTGTGGCTCATTTGTCCAAATACCAGCCTGAAATTCTTTCTAAAGACTGTTGACATCTAGTGGAAGCCCTAGGAACTGCATTCTGGGAGGACCTGGCCTTATAATAAAGGTGACAGCCATTGAAAATAGTGGTAGGCTTAATTGTTGTTTTGGGGGGGGATGGTTTGTCCTCGGGGTTTAGCCTGCCATATCAGTTCTGTTATACTCACAGATATTATTTTAACAGTTCTAGAAACTTTAGAGTGTTTTCTATCCAAACTACCAATTGTATGCATATCCTAGCTTCTGGGTCTGAGTAACAGGCAGTTTACTTTGGGCATGCTTTTCATCTGGACATCAAAATACTGCCCCCTATCCTAAACAAGTGTTCTGCAGAACTGACAGTGTACAAGCTTAATGCTTATGAACAGAGCACATTATTTGGGATGACATCCCCTCTTATGGGAGACCAAATAGAGCTGGCTGAAAGCCACATCTAGAATAAGCCATGCCTGCAATCTTCTGTTAGGCTACTGCTGCCAATCAGCAAGTAAGGTGCATGTTGTCAACAGTTGAATCAATGAAGACAGTAGGTTACTGGAAAGATTGTTAGTGGCCACAAGTGTCCTGTAAGTTACTGGCAACATTTTGCGAGTACGTTTTTGAGACTTTTACAATATCTAACTGACAAGCGATTGAGATTGCATCGTCTGTGGGCCTATTGGGGCGGTAAGCAAATTAGAGTGGGTCTATGGTGTCAGGTAGGCTGGAGGTGATATGATCCTTGACTAGTCTCTCAGAGCACTTCATGATGACGGACGTGAGTGCTACAGGGCGATAGTCGTTTAGCTCAGTTACCTTAGCTTTCTTGGGAACAGGAACAATGGTGTGAGGGTTAACACGTTTAAATGTTTTACACCGCAGCCATTTAAACGTGTTAACCCTCGCAAGGCTGCCGGCCCAGACGGCATCCCTAGCCGCGTCCTCAGAGCATGCGCAGATCAGCTGGCTGGTGTGTCTACGGTCATATTCAATCAATTCCTATCCCAGTCTGCTATTCCCAAATGCTTGGAGAGGGCCACCATTGTTGCTGGTGCCACTGCAGAAACATTGATGCTCTCACAGCCAAGATGTTGCAAGTTACCTGGTGCCACTGCAGAAACATTGATGCTCTCACAGCCAAGATGTTGCAAGTTAACTGGTGCCACTGCAGAAACATTGATGCTCTCACAGCCAAGATGTTGCAAGTTAACTGGTACCACTGCAGAAACATTGATGCTCTCACAGCCAAGATGTTGCAAGTTAACTGGTGCCACTGCAGAAACATTGATGCTCTCACAGACAAGATGTTGCAAGTTAACTGGTGCCACTGCAGAAACATTGATGCTCTCACAGCCAAGATGTTGCAAGTTAACTGGTACCACTGCAGAAACATTGATGCTCTCACAGCCAAGATGTTGCAAGTTAACTGGTACCACTGCAGAAACATTGATGCTCTTACAGCCAAGATGTTGCAAGTTAACTGGTACCACTGCAGAAACATTGATGCTCTCAGAGCCAAGATGTTGCAAGTTAACTGGTACCACTGCAGAAACATTGATGCTCTCACAGCCAAGATGTTGCAAGTTAACTGGTACCACTGCAGAAACATTGATGCTCTCACAGCCAAGATGTTGCAAGTTAACTGGTACCACTGCAGAAACATTGTTGCTCTCACAGCCAAGATGTTGCAAGTTAACTGGTGCCACTGCAGAAACATTGATGCTCTCACAGCCAATATGTTGCAAGTTAACTGGTACCACTGCAGAAACATTGATGCTCTCACAGCCAAGATGTTGCAAGTTAACTGGTGCCACTGCAGAAACATTGATGCTCTCACAGCCAAGATGTTGCAAGTTAACTGGTACCACTGCAGAAACATTGATGCTCTCACAGCCAAGATGTTGCAAGTTAACTGGTACCACTGCAGAAACATTGATGCTCTCACAGCCAAGATGTTGCAAGTTAACTGGTACCACTGCAGAAACATTGATGCTCTCAGAGCCAAGATGTTGCAAGTTAACTGGTACCACTGCAGAAACATTGATGCTCTCACAGCCAAGATGTTGCAAGTTAACTGGTACCACTGCAGAAACATTGATGCTCTCACAGCCAAGATGTTGCAAGTTAACTGGTGCCAAAGCAGAAACATTGATGCTCGAACAGCCAAGATGTTGCAAGTTAACTGGTGCCACTGCAGAAACATTGATGCTCGAACAGCCAAGATGTTGCAAGTTAACTGGTGCCACTGCAGAAACATTGATGCTCTCACAGCCAAGATGTTGCAAGTTAACTGGTACCACTGCAGAAACATTGATGCTCTCACAGCCAAGATGTTGCAAGTTAACTGGTACCACTGCAGAAACATTGATGCTCTCACAGCCAAGATGTTGCAAGTTAACTGGTAGCCAAGATGTTGCCACTGCAGAAACATTGATGCTCTCACAGCCAAGATGTTGCAAGTTAACTGGTACCACTGCAGAAACATTGATGCTCTCACAGCCAATATGTTGCAAGTTAACTGGTACCACTGCAGAAACATTGATGCTCTCACAGCCAAGATGTTGCAAGTTAACTGGTGCCACAGCAGAAACATTGATGCTCTCACAGCCAAGATGTTGCAAGTTAACTGGTGCCACAGCAGAAACATTGATGCTCTCACAGCCAAGATGTTGCAAGTTAACTGGTGCCACTGCAGAAACATTGATGCTCGAACAGCCAAGATGTTGCAAGTTAACTGGTGCCACTGCAGAAACATTGATGCTCTCACAGCCAAGATGTTGCAAGTTAACTGGTACCACTGCAGAAACATTGATGCTCTCACAGCCAAGATGTTGCAAGTTAACTGGTGCCACTGCAGAAACATTGATGCTCTCACAGCCAAGATGTTGCAAGTTAACTGGTACCACTGCAGAAACATTGATGCTCTCACAGCCAAGATGTTGCAAGTGATGCTCTCACAGCCAAGATGTTGCAAGTTAACTGGTACCACTGCAGAAACATTGATGCTCTCACAGCCAAGATGTTGCAAGTTAACTGGTGCCACTGCAGAAACATTGATGCTCGAACAGCCAAGATGTTGCAAGTTAACTGGTGCCACTGCAGAAACATTGATGCTCTCACAGCCAAGATGTTGCAAGTTAACTGGTACCACTGCAGAAACATTGATGCTCTCACAGTCAAGATGTTGCAAGTTAACTGGTGCCACTGCAGAAACATTGATGCTCTCACAGCCAAGATGTTGCAAGTTAACTGGTACCACTGCAGAAACATTGATGCTCTCACAGCCAAGATGTTGCAAGTTAACTGGTACCACTGCAGAAACATTGATGTTCTCACAGCCAAGATGTTGCAAGTTAACTGGTACCACTGCAGAAACATTGATGCTCTCACAGCCAAGATGTTGCAAGTTAACTGGTACCACTGCAGAAACATTGATGCTCTCACAGCCAAGATGTTGCAAGTTAACTGGTACCACTGCAGAAACATTGATGCACTCCCAACCATGATTTCGCAAGTTATTTTATACTTCAAGTGTCCTTGAGTACTGCTAGTTGTCTGTTGGGGGTGATAATTGGACAGTTATTTACTTGATTCTGGGCAGCTTTTATCATGGTTGCCAATAAGGCTGTGGCATTATCTCTTTCATGCTCAAAGATATTTTGGTGTAGCTGCAGTGTAGCAGGACATTTCAGGCTGCTAGCGACCAAAAGGTTATGAGTTGAAATTACATTTAAGGCCGATTTCAAATTGTGGTCTGTCGTGGTAATTTCCTGTATTACTAAATAAGGAGAGTTTACAAAACACACACAAGTCAGAGTTATACTTTAAACTTAATATTTTAATAATATGAGCTTCACCATAGCCTTTGACTCTCAGATCAATTCAGTGTCTATAAATTAATTCTGAGAGTGTCAACATAATGGCAACTGAGATCTTTTATAGCAAAGATCCACCCCTCTCAACTCACAATGACGAACGAACCACAGACAATAGGAACTTCAGAAAGGGCATTTTACTTGAAAGAGGGGTATCTCATAGCCAGATAGCATTAGCTATAAATTATCGTTCAATTTGCTCTCTAAGACGAGGTTCTACTTCTCGTTCTTGGTACTGCCTATTACCATAACATTACCTCATCCAATGGCATATATCAATTGTCAATTCTAGATACTCCCATCTCAAATACCCCCCTCCTGGACAAACTCCCGGAGAGGAGTGAGCCTCTAGGTCATATACTATATATACATATATCTCAAGATAAGTGCAACATCAGAGGGGACATACAATGGTTCCAGACACTGCCATACTCCTCCCCCCAATGGGAAAATGAGGGAGTGACTGGAGTACATACATACTGGAGCCCTTTACATGGTTTCACAGATATATTCATTATGAAGACAATGTTCAAACCTGACTTCTCCCTTTCTGATATTCTGCCTTTTACCAAACATGTAAAAGACAAGCCTGACCTCTCCCCTCGCTGGGCCCCAAGTGACTTTCTCCATATAAGCATATTATGAAAATAAATAAAACATCTTATTTATCCATGTTACCTAACTCATTCTGATTCAGCTACGACAGGCCACAGTACAAGGTTTTACAATACTTTAAGTCAGAATACTTTTTACTGCAACTTTAGGCAAAGCGCAGAAATGTATTTGTGCCAATCTACAGTATCTCCACAGACCTGGTGGCACAGCAGCAACTTCAGGTGGCTAGTAACCCAGAAGTTGAATCCCAAGTAATCAGCGTACAGCAGCATACTGTCCTTTAACACCAACACCTGCATTTTACTGTAACTAGTTCTACATTTAGCAGATTATCGATGCAACGAGACAAAGCCTGCAGGGGACCATGACTGTTTAAATTGAATTAATGTCAATTATTTTCGAAATGACATTTGACACCTGGGTTTTTATGTGCTCCAATGTTGTCACGTTTAGTGTCATGATATCACATGTTGAAATTTTTCCTCTCCTATGTCACATTTATTTCATGAGATTGTGTTTTAACATGTCTTGTGATGTTAGGTTCTTATTTTTCAGAGTAAACAACTCACAGACACTAGAGAAGCTTAAAACCAAGTTTAATTCTGTCCAATTACTTCACTACTATGGCCTATTTATTGCCTTACCTCCTCATGCCATTTGCACACACTGTATATAGACTTTTTTTTCTATTGTGTTATTGACTGTATGCTTGTTTATTCCATGTGTAACTCTGTGTTGTTGTTTGTGTCACACTGCTTTGCTTTATCTTGGCCAGGTCGCAGTTGTAAACGAGAACTTGTTCTCAACTAGCCTACCTGGTTAAATAAAGGTGAAATAATATATATTTAAAAAAAGGGTCTTTACAGCTGTAATTCAGACAGCCAAACATTTCTCACCATCACAGGTATATATATCCCACTTAAGACACTCCTTCTCTCCAATCCTTACATCTTATGGTTCCACAGGAAGAGGGTAACCGGATACTAAACTCTTATTACTCCCTTCGTGGGATCTGACCTCACCTCCTGACCTCAACCCCTCCTTCGCCTAGTCCACAGATGTCCATCTGCCTCCCCTATAGAAGTCCTTTGACCTCCTCCCGTCCACCCAGCACATTCCACAGCCACTCGTCTTTCTACAGATCTCTCTCCTTAATACACTAAGCGTCTGATCTATCACGTCTTAAATATCTCTATGTTCAACGTTTCGAATCCAACAGTGTAGTGTCATGGCGTTATGCTGACATTTTGCCTCCCCTTGTTGTCACATTGATTTAACATGTGATCACGTTTTCACATGTGCTCACACAGTTGATGTCACGTATAGTTTCAATGGTATTACGTTGCTTCGCATGTTTTGTGTAGATTGTTGACCCCACAAATGTTTTTACATACATTTTAATCCACTTTGTAACACACTAAAATGTGAAGAAATACAATGGGTCTGAATACTTTTGCAAGGGACTGTATATAACAAGAGAGAAATCGAAATAGGACAGAAATCAAGTTTCGAAAGAACTTGTAAGAGGTTTTTTGTTTATAGTATGTACAACGGTCCTTCAGATGGGAAAGGGGGAGATAGAGACAGGTAATAGGTGCGGCCTGTGGTTGGCAAACTATTCATAATAACTCATATGGGAGGAATACTTCATTGGGATCTCATATATTGAATACTGCATTAATAACATTGAGAGGATGGTAAATATATCAGGGCTTTGGTCGAACAGATCTAGCAGCAAAATCAGTTTCACAAATAGCGACCAATTCCTACCAATGTACTGGGGCTTGGCTTAAGACTGTACCGAGTTGTGGCAAAACAAAATGTACTTGTTCATTCGACAAGTCACCAAATACCCCCCAAAAAACACTTCAGGTGGATCATGGGCATGACACAATACAGGATCAAAAACCATTTGTTTTGGAAATCTCTCTGGTATCTCAGATGGTGCTCTCATTGTCCCTGTCCAGGTCATCTTTGTTCTTAAAGATGCTGACCATGGCATGTCCATTGGGATTGTTGTTCCCATTGTCCTCCAGGGCTGTAGCCTTGGCCTGGCTTCGCAGTTCCAACTTCTTCTGCCGCTTGGACAGTTGCAGGTACAGCACCACCCACAGCAGGTTGGCCAGGCCGTACAGACAATAGACCAGACCCAGGAACGTTATTCTACAGGGGGAGAGAAGGGACAGAGGTTAGAATAAAGTCCATCCATCCGTCCATTTATCAGTTGAGTTCAGTTGACTGTACCTGAATGCATGTGAGTCGTAGAATCTGCATGCTCCTTGACCCCCACATCGCTTTAATCCCCACTTCAGACACGTCCTGTCAATCAAAGCTCCAAAGTAGATAGGGGGAGGGATTCCACCTGCAAACACACACACAAGTTACTGAAGTGTTTTACTTTCTCAAGTTCCTTAACCAAAGAAATTGAATGAAAATAGAACATTTTGAGAATGTTACACAAGGTTCTACGATTGTTCATACCCTCAACAAACTTATCTTACTTACCCAGAGTTCTGCCTATCAATGTATGCATCCCAAGAGCCAGTGATTTTAAATCGGGGTGTATAGATCTGAAACAAAACAAAAGCAACACATTGAGGGTGAACAAAGTTTGCAAACAAAAACAATACAAAAGTGATTCCAATCACAGGTGGGCAGTTTCAGTTGTGTAAAGTTAAAAAGTTCTACTAGTTTTTGGGGGTATTTGTACTTGACTATTTATATTTTTGACAACTTTTACTTCACTACATTCCGAATGAAATTAATGTACTTTTTACTCCATACATTTTCCCTGACATGTTGAATGCTTAAGACTGGAAAGGGGTCCAATTCACACACTTAACAAGAGCACATCCCTGGTCATCCCATCTGCCTCTGATCTGGCAGACACTCAGAATCATATCTGAGTGTTGGAATGTTTGCTTAATATAAGGAATTTGAAATTATTTATACTTTTACTTTTGATACATAAGTATAATTTTGAAATCACATGTCCTTTCAATACTAAATTTCAAACCAAATACTTTAAAACTTTTACTCAAGAAGTATTTTACTGGGTGACTTTCACTTTAACTTGAGCCATTTTCAATTAAGGTATCTTTACTTCTACTCGAATATGACAATTGGGTACTGTTTCCACCACTGGGCAGCTCCATCCATCCCAATGTCTTGTCTTACCTGAGCAGGACGATATATCCAGATGTGCCCCCGCAGGCAGAGACGAAGGCCCCCAGGACAGAGACACCCATGTAGAACTTAAACATCCTGTCACAATCACTCTTCCTGGGGCACTGTCCCAAGATGGCGGACATGTTGGTTGGTGGAGCCATCAGCCCCCCCTTCAGCTCCTGCATACATGTGCAGTTATGGAACTCCTGTGGAACAGAGGAAGGAGAAGATGGAGAAAAAACAGAAGGAGAAACAGCGACTTTAAATTCATCAAAGTAGGCTATGGGTTTGACCCACAAGGGTGCGCAGGTTTTGGCTCCAGCCCAGTACTAACGCAACGGATTGTGTGGTATAGTATGTAACATTCCGAAGTGTTCGCTGGAGTTCTACACTCATATGTTGTCCCTATGGAAACAGAGACCTCTGTAACAACAGAGCGATGTGTTCATGTGTTAATAAACAAGGCCGGAGGAGTTGAAAGTAACTCGGAACACATTTAGACATTTAGTCATGAGATATCTTACCATCTCCTTGCCTACGCCCGTGGAGGTCTGGCAGCCAGCAAGACAGGGGGAGGCATAGGTGATGCCATTTCTGGCACACACAGGGTCCCAATGTTTCAGGGAACAGGAGCAGCCCATGTTACACTGAGATAGCAAGCTCTCCTGCTGGTAAGACACCTCTGTAGCCCTGGGGGATAAAGGTAACAATGTAGCTATGAGTCAAAAGTGTGACAATGTATTGTGTTTATTGTTTTACACGGCAGTCCAGTGCAACGATAATGAACACAAAGACAAAGATCAAAGTTTGTATTTTGTTGTCTTATATTATCTAAATCAGTAGCAATAGTAATAGTCAAGCAAAATCTGATTTTGTACCAATCCAAGCACACTGTGCTTCATGCCTTCTCTTAGAATCACTGTATAAATGCTAAGTCTCCAGATATGACATTTCTACAAATTCTTTTACTCTATTTACGCCATATGAACTACAGTATTTACCCTTGGTAACCCACTTCTTGGGTTGTCACACTGTAGGAAGTATTGGATGAGCAGGAGGCAGGAGAGGAACTAACCCTAACCCTAACCTTTACAGTGCTTTCAGAAAGAATTCCCTTGACTTTTTCCGCATTTTGTTGTGTTACAGCCTGAATTCAAAATGGAATAATATGAACTCAGCAACAAACAAAAAAAGTCCTCTCACTGTCAACTGTGTTAATTTTCAGCAAACTTAACGTGTAAATATTTGTATGAACATAACAAGATTCAACAACTGAAACACAAACTGAACAAGTTCCACAGACATGTGACTAACAGAAATGGAATAATGTGTCCCTGAACAAAGGGGGGTTAAAAAGTAACAATCAGTATCTGGTGTGGCCACCAGCTGCATTAAGTGCTGCAGTGCATCTCCTCCTCATGGACTGCACCAGATTTGACCATTCTTGCTGTGAGATGTTACCCCACTCTTCTACCAAGGCACCTGCAAGTTCCCGGACATTTCTGGGGGGAATGGCCCTAGCCTTTACCCTCCGATACAACAGGTCCTAGACTTGCTCAATGGGATTGAGATCCGGGCTCTTCGCTGGCAATGGCAGAACGCTGACATTCCTGTCTTGCAGGAAATCACACACAGAACGAGCAGTATGGCTGGTGGCATTGTCACAGTGGAGGGTCATGTCAGGATGAGCCTGCAGGAAGGGTACCACATGAGGGAGGAGGATGTCTTCTCTGTAACGCACAGCGTTGAGATTGCCTGCAATGACAACAAGCTCAGTCCAATGATGCTGTGACACACCGCCCGAGACCATGATGGCCCCGCCACCTCCAAATAAATCCCGCTCCAGAGTACAGGCCTCGGTGTAATGCTCATTCCTTCGACGATAATTGCGAATCCGGCCATCACTCCTGGTGAGACAAAACCGTGACTCATCAGTGAAGAGCACTTTTTGCCAGTCCTGTCTTGTCCGGCAACGGTGGGTTTGTGCCCATAGGCGACGTTGTTGCCGGTGATGTCTGGTGAGGACCTGCCTTACAGGCCTACAAGCCCTCAGCCCAGCCTCTCTCAGCCTATTGCGGACAGTCTGAGCACTGATGGAGGGATTGTGCGTTCCTGGTGTAACTTGGGCAGTTGTTGTTGCCATCCTGTACCTGTCCTGCAGGTGTGATGTTCAGATGTACCGATCCTGTTCAGGTGTTGTTACACGTGGTCTGCCACTGCGAGGGCAATCCGCTGTCTCTCCTGTCTCACTGTACTGCTGTCTTTGGCGTCTCACAGTACGGACTGTGGCGTACAGCTGGTCAGCCACCAGGGGGAGACTCGTCGAGGCCTGGTAGCAGATGGGGTGTACATCATGAGGCGACGGCTCCATCTGCTGGACGTGCCAGGTCTCTACGGGCTCCCCAGCCGTGACTAATTGGGGTTGATTGGGAGCTTGTGAGTAATCAAGGGTGGATTGCTCACCAGCTGTGCAAGGCCCATAAAGCTGCCAGAAGGCCAGCACACAAGGGGACTGGGGGAAGTAAGGTGACTTCCGTGTAGTTGGAGGCGGTGCCCGAGCGGAAACGAGGGAATTTGAGTTGGTGTGCCAAACAGGATACAGCAAGACCCGGAGCCCAGAAGAAGGTATCCCGGAGAGGGTCTCATGGGGGGACCTATCCTTTTCTTTTTTTAACTATAATTTAAATAAAACACCCTTGAAACTGAGCTAATCCTTCTCTGTCCATGTCTGAACTGGGTAAACGTCTTGACCAAACCCCCTGGTCTGCCACAGGACATTGACATTTATTGCCCTGGCCACATCTACAGTCCTCATGCCTTATTGCAGCATGTCTAAGGCACGTTCACGCAGCTGAAAAGAGACTCTGGGAATCTTTCTTTTGGTGTTTTTCAGAGTCAGTAGAAAGGCCTTTTTAGTGTCACTGTGACCTTACTTGCCTACTGTCTGTAAGCTGTTAGTGTCTTAACGACCGTTCCACAGGTGCATGTTCATTAATTGTTCATTGAACAAGCATGGGAAACAGTGTTTAAACCCTTTACAATGAAGATCTGTGAAGTTATTTAGATTTTTACGAATTATCTTTGAAAGACAGGGTCCTGAAAAAAGGATGTTTATTTTTTTTGTTCAGTTTATATATACTTTTTACACACAATACACCATTATGACGAAGTTAAAACATGTTGGTAGGCATTTTTGAAAATGTATTGAAAATTAAATACAGAAATATCTAATTTACAAAGTATTTACACCCCTGAGGGAATACTTTGTAGAAGCCTCTTTGGCAGCGATTACAGCTGTGAGTCTTTCTGGCCAAGTCTCTAAGAGCTTTCCACACCTGGATTGTACAACATTTGCCCATTTAGTCTTTTCAAAGTTCTTAACTCTTTCAAATTGATTGTTGACCATTGCTAGACAACCGTTTCCGTGTCTTGCCACTCAGGAACATTCCCTGTCTTATTGGTAAGCAACTACAGTGTAGATTTGGTCTTATGTTTTAGGTTTGTCCTTGCGTAATGTGTTTTATTTGATTTGTCCCCAAACATAATGTTTGGTATTCACAACAAAAAAATGAATTGCTTTGCCACATTTTCTGCAGTATTACTTTAGAGCCTTGTTGCAAATTTTTTTTATTCTGTACAAGCTTCCTTCTTTTCACTCTGTGAATTAGGTTAGTATTGTGGAGTAACTGCAATGCTGTTGATCCATCCTAAATTTTCTCCTACCACAGCCAGTCAATTCTGTAACTGTTTTAACGTCACCATTGGCCTCATGGTGAAATCCCTAAGCGGTTTCCTTCCTCTCCGGCAACTGAGTTAGGAAGGACGCCTGTATATTTGTAGTGACTGGGTGTAATTGATACCCCATCCAAAGAGTAATGAATAACTTCACCATGCTCAGAAGAGATATTCACGGTGTGTGTTTTTTTTTTTTTTTTTACACATCTACCAATAGGTGCCCTTTGCGAGGCATTGGAAAAACCTCCCTGGTGTTTGTGGTTGAATCTGTTTTTGAAATTCACTGCTTGACTGAGCGACCTTACAGATAATTAATTGTATGTGTGGGGTACACTATTATTCCAGGCAAAGTAAGTCTATGCAACTTATTATGTGACTTGTTAAGCAAATCTGTACACCTGAACATATTTAGGCTTGCCATAAGAAAGGGGTTGCATACTTATTGACTTAAAGACTTTTCATTCATTCCTATGTAGTTTGTAAAAATGTAGAAAAACATAATTCCACTTTGACATTATGTGTGGAGGCCAGTGACACAACATCTCAATGTCATCCATTTTAAATTCAGGCTGTAACCTAACAAAATTTGGAAAAAGTCAAGGGGTGTGGATACCTTCTGATAGCATTGTATATTACATGAACTACAGTACTTACCCTTGATAGGTCATGGTGAGGCCAGCCACCTCTGAGTTGTCACACTGTAGGAA
This sequence comes from Oncorhynchus nerka, assembly GCF_034236695.1. Classification (NCBI taxonomy): domain Eukaryota; kingdom Metazoa; phylum Chordata; class Actinopteri; order Salmoniformes; family Salmonidae; genus Oncorhynchus; species Oncorhynchus nerka. The sequence goes on along the minus strand of NC_088418.1, from coordinate 44,097,427 downwards.
GTACTGGATGAGCAGGAGGCAGAAGGAGAGGAAGGAGGAGACAATGGAGAGTCGGGCGGCTCCCAGAACGCTCAGCTTGAACCGCTTCATCACCAAGCCTCCCACGATGACCCCAACTGCCACCGCAGGCAGGTTCATCGAACCTGGACAGAGACAGACAAGTCAAGTCTGTAGTACTTTATTCTCCCAAAAGTGGTCAAATCATTTGCCATGCAATCACATTTTAAAACATAAAACAGGCTACATTGAAAGATTTGTAAAGACTGTCAGGAAAGTAGTTGAGCATAGATGGATACATGTGTATCAGCATGATTTATAATGTCTGGCATGTGTATAACTAATGCATAGCAGAGTATTTTAAATGCACTGTTACTGCTGACAGTATAAGCTGTGTGGGAAAAGTGTTGCATGACAGTCATGCACAATATGAGCTAGATACTCGTGGACAAGTGGTGGTGAGTAATCAGGTTAGCTACTGGACTATCTAATAACAGTGCAGAGTGCTCTTTCAGTTTAAAGTTGCTGCCCACACATGCACACACTTTTAGTCATGTTTATCTCAGTCACGCGTTCTTTCAATGGCAACATGGCAACATGAAGGAGAGAGAAGGAGAGAGAAAGTGTCTGTGTGTGCCTCTTGTACTGTTGCCGACCTATCAAGAAGATTGCCTTGGAGGGAGACTGCCCGTAGACCTGCTCCATGAACTTGGGTTTGAAGGTGATCATCCCTATGAAGCCATTGAATGCCACCACGGACGTCAGGATGATCAGCAGGTAGACTTTGTTGCTGAACAGCCTTTTCAGGGACGGCGCAAAATCTGGAAATAACAAGAAATGACAATTCAGAAAGGCATATTGTAGTATTCAGTAACGTCAGAATAGTTGAAGCAGGGAAATCCAATGTTCAGCAATACATTGGTCACTCTAGTATAATGTCATAGATAAGGTACAGTATCAATATCCATATAAGGTACAGTATCCACCATATAATGAAATGTGGTCAATGGAATGTGGTATTTGTAATCATTTGGCTGTAGTCAGAGTCTGTACTGTCACTAAGTTGTCGGTCTTGAGCAACGCTTGGTCCTATATCTCGCATAGATTAGTGCTTAAATGGGGTCAGGGGTTTGGGGTCTGTTAAGGGTCAGTGGTCAGACTCTGGATCAGGTTTGTCTAAGCTGTAATGTCCATCAATGATTGAAGACAATGCAAGAATTCCGCTGCCCCAGTTCCATTAGTCACTAGCCTCTTTCCCCAGCACCTAACAACTCTGGGATCATAGATTTCAAAGTACTGGACATATGAAGGTTAGTTATCAGAAACACAACTTTGGGCAAGGTGGAGCCATTACTTTTTCCAACACCTACCCCACCCTCTCTGAAGCTAGGCGAAGGGACTAGGAATGTAAATGGAATCAATCCCGCAATACCTTTAGCCATGGCAGCCATGGTGACAGGCTGTGGTGCATCCTCCTCAGTGTTGTCTTCCGGTAGGAAACTGCCCTGCTCCGGCTCCACCTCTGGGGTGTCAGAGGAGCTCTTCGCCTGTTTGTCCTCCTTCTGTCTCTTTTTGCTGGGGCTCTTGCACTGCTTAGCCAGAGTATTGGGGAGGAACCAAAATGGAATCCCAGCCAGGAGCATCAGGAAGCCAGATACCAGGAAGCCTAACCACCAGGCCCCCACCCAGCGAGAGTCCTTGTGGTTGATGGAGATGCTCTCTGTGGGTAGGAGAGAGATACAGATGTGAGTGAGTATGAGGGTGAACATGGTCAGTTGATCAGACATTGCCTTAAAATAACTAACTGGGCTGCTGAATTCATATTCCATTATAATCTGAAATAATAGCAATAATATCAATATCAATGTTATCAAGTAATGCTCAAAATGTGAAGACTCAGCTACATGGCTCAATTAGCAAAGAACTCCCTGGTAATCTTAGCTCTTTAAAGACCATCATACTACACAGCAAATTCTCCAGTTGAATAAACACTGATTCTTACATTTCACACTGTTCCAGTGTCTATACAGGTCCACACTTTTCAGTGTTAAATTAACACTTTGCTTAGTGTAAGGTCTTGTTTGCATATTTTCCAGTGTGCCTTTCGAGTAGTTACCTCCCATGACTGTATATGTTAGTGACAGAGACATGGTTGTTCATTGATTTTCAGTCTTGTGACCATCACCAAGTGAGTTCCAAAGCGAATATGTTTTCATTACAATCAAATTCTTTAAGACACTACAATAATGAGTGCACAAACATTAAGAACACCTTCCTAACATTGAGAACTGCTGGCCCATGTTGGCTCCAATGCTTCCCACAATTGTGTCAAGTTGGCTGGCTGTCCTTTGGGTGGTGACCCATTATTGATACACACGGGAAACTGTTGAGCGTGAAAAACCCAACAGCATTGCAGTTCTTGACTTAAACTGGTGCACCTGGCACCTACTACCTTACCCTGTTCAAAGGCACTTCTTTTGTCTCGCCCATTCACCCTCTGAATGGCACACATACACAATCCATGTCTCAATTGTCTTACGGCTTAAAAGTCATTATTTAACCTGTCTCCTACCCTTCTTTTACACTGATTGAAGTGGATTTAACAAGTGCCATCAATGTGGGATCAATGTGGGATCATAGCGTTCACCTGGATTCACCTGGTCATTCTATATCATGGAAAGAACCGTATGAAATAATATTTTGTATGCTCTGTATTTCATACCCTAATACAGTGGCCTGAAACTCATGGTTTTACAGGCCACTTCAGGTCTGCAAGTCACATTATGCTGGCTTGCAAAGTCATGTGTAATTCCTATTGGAATCCAGCCAGAATGAGAATATCAAACATTTGGAATTGTTATTCACTCGCAACCTGCATTCAGCATGATTGCCAGGGTTGGGAAAACAAAGATATGACAGTACATAAAGCATCTAAACTTGAACAACCATTTCAGTAATGGGTGAAATAAGTCCAAGTAACAGATTGGATTAGAACAGTGTAATGTTATTTATATTTGAATTGCATAAAGTTAATTAATCAATCAATGTACATTTAAAAAAGACAGAAATTGAAACAAACAATTTAAAAAATCACCCTGTAATAGAGCATGCTAGGATATATGATAATGATGGGTGTGGTTTTGGTTCAACACTGATTATTAACATCAACACTGGGGTTATTTTACACCACTGAGTGTTAATTTAACTCGTACAGAGTTAATTGAACTCCTGAATGAACATTAGAAATGTTCATTCGAAAAATCAACAAAAGTGATCACTGCCCAATTTGCTGTGTGGATAAAAAATATACTGTTCTAGATAGATAGGATAATTATTATCTTAATGCAAACAGATTTAAATGTCTCTATGTTTAGAAATGACTTTCAGCACCCAAAAAGTCCCAACCAATAACCCGAGATGACCAAACCGTTCTGCAAACAAACCACACAAACAACTACCCTCTGACACGATTTAGCAACATCATAGAAGTTAATCAACTTCAGATTCCACCCAAATAGATGGATTAAATTAAAATAAATGAAAATCAAATGTATTTATAAAGCCCTTCTTACATCAGCTGATATATCAAAGTGCTGTACAGAAACCCAGCCTAAAACCCCAAACAGCAAGCAATGCAGGTGTAGAAGCAACTTAGTAACTAATAAATGAGGCAAATGCAACATGATTATTAGTAACACATATTCCGCCATAAATACAATATTGATGTGCACATATAAATACATCCTAACTTACATAAAATAGACAATGTATGATTTGTTAATTCAAGAGTCAGTTACCTAAATCCACAGAGCCAATGTCCACGTAGATCTTGGCACAGAAGGAGCCAAACATGAAGCCAAATACAGGCCCCAGGATGCCAACAGTCTGTAAACACGCTGAGGCAGAGGAGACAGAGAGACTTGTTCAGATACAGTTCGAGCAACAGAAAAGACAGTAGATTCAACTGAAGTTAGTTCGATAGTTTGGCCATATTCGTTTGCCATATGGTTTGCTGTAGCTGATACATCTAAGTCAGCTATTGCTATTTGCAGGACGGCAGATTTTTGATATGGAATGCCTGAAGAGGTTGTTTCTAACCAAGGTTTACACAATACAAGTGGGAGGTGTTGGGTGAAGTTGCCCCAAGCTCCTGATCTTGGGTCAGTTTTCATTTCCCCACTAATGGTTCAGTTTAGGATTGAGGAGGGGAAGCTAATCCTAGACCTACATCTAGGGGAAACTTCAACAGGGAGCGGTGTGGTATGGAAGAGGTTGAAGAGATGTCGTACGGTATAAAAAGAGGTTTTACTAACCAATGTTGATATGGTACACCTGAAAAAGTGTTTAACTAACCAAGGTAGATGGCAGTGTTCTCCTTTCTGGCGTAGTCGTCCAGATAGGACACTCCTAAAGGCATGACAGGCGTCTCTCCGATCCCTCGCAGCATGTTACCCAGGAATACATAGATCCACATGGACGAGCCTGCCTCCTTCTCACACGCTGTGGGAGCACAAAGCACGCTTTCTTAAGCCCTGGGGGCTCAAAGGTGTGCATATTTTTGTTTTTGCCCTAGCAATAAGACACTTGATTTAACTTATCCACTCATCAATCCTTTGCTTTAAATCAGGTGTGTTAGTGCTAGTACCAAAACAAAAAAGTACACAATTTGGTTTCCTAGGACCAGTATAAAGGAAAAAAAGGCATACAATTAGGATCAACTTTCTTGTCCTTAAGGGTAAAATGGTCTTGAATACACATTGCTGCTCCATAAAAAATAACTTGTGGCAATTTTTAATATGATTTTTTATTTATTTAATCCAATTTTGTGATATCCAATTGCGATCTTGTCTCATCGCTGTAACTCCCCAACGGGCTCGGTAGAGGCGAAGGTTGAGTCATGTGTTCTCCCCGAAACATTACCCGCCAAACCACGCATCTTATTAACACTCGCCCAACCCGGCAGCCAGCTGCACCAATGTGTCGGAGGAAACACTGTTCGACTGACGACCAAAGTCCGACCCGCCACAACAGTGTAATGAGCCATGTAAAGCCCAACCCGGCCAAACCCTCCCCTAACTCGGACGACGCTGGGCCAAAATGTGCACCGCCCTATGGGACTCCTGGTCACGGCCAGTTGTGACACAGCCTGGAATCAAACCCGGGTCTGTAGTGACGCCTCTGGCACTTTTAACCTGTGACACACCATTTATCTGAGATTGGCACAGTGGAGGTTGGTAGGAGGAACTATAGAACAATGGGCTCATTGTCATGGCTGGAATGGAGTAAATGGAACGGAGTGGTGTTTTCCATATGTTTGATACTGTTCCATTAATTCCATTCCATGTATTCCATTGAGCCCGCAATACTGTATGTAGACTACAGTTCCCAGATGCAGCCAGACTCTGATGCTGCAGTGATGGTGAATGACTCGTTACCTGCTTTACTCGCAGCTGTAGACAGATCATTTATGACCAGATGACTTGTGTTGGCCAGACAAGGCAGTATACTTTCTGTCGAGTTTTCCTCAGGTATATGTGACAGGGTTGTTTCATATACATACCTGCATGGGAAAGAAATGAAATGTATGTTTCCTCTGTAAAGTGATACAGTGGCCCTGAGAAGGCACATGTCCCTTCTTCATACCCAAACATTTCTTTGTTGTTTTTTTGTAACCACTTCTTTTAGAAGTGTTAAGATTTTCTCTCAATTCTTTATTGTCAAGCCTCACGTTCAATTTACATGTATACACTATTCACAAATATAAACCGCCTAGAGATAAATAGTCAATAAACCCAATAAGGGGTGTACTCACTGTCCCTGGAAGAAGTGTGGCAGAGCAGTTAGGAAGGCCCCAGCAGCCATAATGAGACAGCCAATCCCTATCAGTCTGGGCCTGTGGAGCTTCGCCCCAAAGTAGCTCACAAATGCTATCACCAGCAGGTTACCTGGTAGGAGAGAGAACAGAACCACGACATGGCAACACCTCACAGGGCACAGGCTTTTACTGTTCAGAATCAAATCAACCCCGATACTTCTTGGAATGTATTTCTTAAAGGATTGTGAGCAAAATGGTGAAAATTCCACCTAGCCCATTACAGGCCTTTAACTTTCGACCTTATTTGTCCCAAAGGAATTTTGGTTGTGCAGCAAGACCACACATAAAAAGAAACATGGTATGGTTAGGTGGAGGCCTTGAACTGTGCTGCTAACATAGATGTTCAGGACAAGTATATGGGGCTAGGGGCCAGGGTTTGATGTCCTCTTGTAAGAAAAATAAACATCATCTATTGATTTCGGGCCCTGTGCAAACAAGGCCTTAGGACTAAGTACTTAGTACATTAGGCCTACCAATCTCAAAGCTGCCATCGATGACTCCTATAAGTGAGCTGGGGATGTCGAAGCGTCTCTCTATCTGGGTGACAGAACTCTTCATGTAGCTTCCCCCGAAGGCTTTTGCGAAGTACACAAAGGACAGGGAAACCAGGAACAGCTATGAAAATAAACACAAAGCAGAGTTAGATGAAGGCAATGTCCCTAGAGTCTAGATGTTGATCTGGGGCCAGATTTGTGTTTCTCCAGATTATAGTTAATGTTGGGGTTTGGGAAGGGTAAACTGACATCCGAAATCTACCCAGAGCACACAAAACAACATTGAAGGGTCAGGAAAACATGAGTATGGATTGTTTGACAGCACTTCCACTGTCCTACAGTTGATTGTTCATAAGACAGGACATCTACTGTAGTTCAAGACAATCCTAAAGAAACTAATAATACCCAGACACAGACAACAAGACTCATTTGACCCATTTGGAAAAGGTGTTGTCATCCAGCCATGTGCTGATATCTCTTCAGTTATGGGATTCATAACAGACAAAGTAACAGGCTATCGACCACCATAACAGTCAGTTCTAGGGAATAACTTGAATAACTATTATTGATCTATGAAATAATGTTAAATAAAAATACATCTATAAGTGAATGTGTGTACAGACACTGTCTTTCAACCAAATATTTAGGTTGAAAAACTGCTTTGTCATTTTACAGGTCTGGCTGTTGGATGACTCAGCAAAACGTGTAACTCTTGTATCCACCCCTCCTGCTTCACCACCTTTTTGCCTATTTGGCCTCCCACACCTTCAGTCCCTTCAGTTCAGATATAGTTGTTAGTCAATCTGCCGTTGGTGTTTTTTTTCTTCTAAAAGACCGAACCTGAGCTGTACAGAGAATAAACAACTACAGAGTTGTCGGTAAAGGTCTGGGTCAGAGGCTCTCCATGGAATAGGTTTACACAATCACTGCAATCCCATTTGCCATAGGACACAGCAGCGAATATAACAGCCAGGCTGCCATGTAAAAAATCTTCCCAGCGTGAAATAGTTCACAATAGTTCTGATCTTGTTCTGATTGTGACGTCATGCTGTAAAATTTCCCACAGCGTGACAACGTCGCCAGTTCAATAGTTGCAAGCGTATCTCTTTATGTGGATGACTGAGCTCGTGAGGATGCTTCCCTCTCACACCTTCTAACTATTCTGTGGGCAAGCGCATATGCTTCACACATCTGCCAATCAATGGTGACAAGGAGTATTGACACTGACCAATCAGAAGCTTGTTGAGGCATGAGGTCAACATATAAACACCCAGACTTGAGCACCAAAGTTGATGTGAGAAGATATTTTTTTGGGCACTACTTTTTTGATTGACAGTGCATATATTTGTTAGTTACTAAATCTAAATCAAGGGCAAGGGAGGGTGAGAGAGAAACATCTGCATGAGCTCAGCCATCCACATAAAGAGACGCACATGCAATTATTGAACTGGGAACTATTTCACGCTGGGAAGATTTTTTACCTGACACAGGCGGCCTGTCAATACTTGACTTACTTAGTCGTCTTCATTCCTACATGGAACATAAGGCTTCCACGAGAGAATGGCACTATTCCCTAGTTTCTGCCTGTCTGGCCAATACTTCAATCAGGCTTATTTCATCTTCTTGAACATTTACTTCTCTCTTTCCCAGGATACGTATTTATTCAAGAGACACCAGTTAAGTTCTCCTTGCATGTTCTGTGTGGACCACTATTAAGTTCCAAATGTTTCTTTCCAAGTACATCTAACTTGACTGTTTCTCTTCATCATCTACTAGGAGGCACACGTCCTTACTACCCTGAATACCCTGATGAAGACGCATTGAGGAATTAAAACACTGACCTTCAGTTTGGAGCAGCAAGGCACCCGGGGCGCCTTAGTTTCAACACTCATGATGACCTCCGCGGTTGACACAGGTAAATGTAGAGTGAACCAGCGGACCTACGGGCAGACAGACGGCAAGATCTGGGGTTTGACTACTGTGATGGTCAAAAACCTTCCGTTTAGAATCACATTTTCGTAGGTACACAAATGTCAGCGCAGCTACGCAGGTTAAGCATTACATAATCATTTTCTCCTCCTGTTGCTCTAGTCATTATTACCAATTATCAATCAAATCAATCAACATACTATGTACAACACACACTTTCCAGCACAAGGAATGTTGTGAAATACAGTATATTGATTTTTTTTAAATACAAAAAAACAGTTTTTACCAGTGCAGCAGCAGAGGTCCCACGAGGAGATGGAGAGATGTGTTAGAGCAGCAGAGGATTTCACTGACAGGACTTTGGTTGAAAAGCAAACCTTTATCTTAAAGAGGCATTATAGCCCAGGTAGTTTGGATCCTGGATGTTGATTGGCTGAAACTCAAACATCCATTCTACAGTAATCAGTAACCCACCACTCATGTGAACTCTTTGATCATGTCAACATTCAGGTCGTCCCCTAAAAAAAATGTGAGTGACCATGAGAGAGGTAGGGACCCAATCATAGGAATCCTGGAGCAGAGTCCACCAGGTTCACGGAACACTATGTCGCAGGCGCAAAACAAACAGACAAACAAACATGCTCACACATTTACACACACAACCGCTGAACTCATGGAGAGAATATCATATGAGAGACTCCATGACACACCGTAAATCCTCTCCTTGAGTCCTACTACTAAAAACGGTGCATTTTATAAGCAGGTCAGGTAGAGCTAAAGTACCAATCTTCTACAGACTTGCAATAACTAAGGTCCCTTTTTCCTCCCTCGTGAAACTCATGAATGCTTTTCTAAGGCAGGGTGTAACCGTGCCTGTTCAAAGTCTTCCAGGCCTTTGTTGTAGAGTTTCCAAACAATGTCGCTCTCCCTCAACTGAGGATGGGACAGGAGGCTGTGGAACAATGGTTCTCAACCAGGGGAGCTAGAACACCTAGTGGGCCTTATAGAGTTCTGACGGGTCTCTGGAAAAGCATGGAAAAACCGTGAACATGCCAACATGAATAGAGAAACATCAGCAACAAGAACACAACATTTTATGGGAGAGCACTGTTAGTTGTTTTAAGGTGAATATGTTATTGTTTAATACGAAGACAAAAGGGTTAGTGACATTGTGCCATTTCATTTCAGTGGGGGTTTCCTCTTTAAAATGTTCTCTGAAAATATTTATATTGTTCTTACAGGGGGTCTCCAGATTAGAGGGGTGTCTCAGTAGGCCCCGCAGAGGAAAGGTTGAGAGCCCCTGGTAGCCATAGAAACGGATCCTGATTGGTAGGTAATAGTGCACCTCTATAGCTCTGATAGGATTAGCAACTTTCTTTGAATTCAGCTAATCAATGCTGATGTTAATGTATCAGGTTAATCTCAATCAATACTCATGTTAATTCAATTCATGCAAATTCATCAACGAAAGTCAACTTGATTGTGATACGTAAACGGTTGTTCAATGTAGAGGCTTCAGTACTTTATTGAAAATAAATCAGCAAAATCAAAGTGGTTACAGTTCTTGAAATAAACGTTTCAATAAAATAAGAAAATCACTTTCAAATTGGAGCCGCAGTCATTTAGCTGTAAAAGTGCTGGGTTGATCATTAGAAGATTTCCTATGTGAAATCTATGGAATACATACGCAATCAACGATATGCTACACACAATGGTCCACTTCCTGCACTGGAACAGAGTATATGCAATATAGAAAAACCTATTACACCAAGGAAACATTAAGCCGCTGTTCTGCACGTACCGTAGGGTATACCCTCAACACACCGACCAAGACAGTATTATAAGAAGGTTGCAGAATCTAGAAAAACCATTGATTTGGCACATTTTCACCATCTTAATAACAGTTCAATATAGATTTTCTTTGGTTTGTGTGCATGTATATACGTTCAGAACACAAGGCAATGTTTACTGCAATATACTGCACTTCTGGCACTCGCAGCTGGTAACATGTGCATACAGGTGTGGCATAACGGAGCCCCCAGTACAGGTCAGATTCATTGACTTCCTCTCATAACTCCTCACTCTGCAACACTCACACTTCTGTTCCAGTTGGAGAACACTGCGAGCAACAATCCATCTGAGGTTTAGAGAGAGGAAGGAGAAGAGAAGAGGACCAGACAAGACATTCACATTGTAGTTATGTCACACACTCTTATCCAGAGCAATGTACAGTAAGTGCATTAATCATCTCTGACCAGTCTTACCTTGTCTCTGTCCCACACTGGCCTTGACACATGGGCAGCTGTAGTGTTGCTGTGCAGTTGTCTACAGTGATGTTCACACTAGAAACCCTGGTAGCACAGGTCTGGTTACCTGGGGTAGAGACAACGGCAGTGTGTGAGTGGGGAAAATGCATCAACCTCATCATCATTACAGTTCTTTCTCTGAACTAAAGTGCTCTATGTTGAAAACTTCAACAATTGTTTTAACAGAGTACTGACAAACAAAATACTAAAATATCGTTTTTTTTGTGAACTGACCCTTTAATACAGTTCAGAGTTACATTGTACATAATCATCCCTTGGAGCTATAAGCAATAGATACAAAGACTAGGAAACGTTATATTGTTGTTGATTTTCTAGTCTCTCCTTGCAGTGGAAATGTCCACAGTGAATAAGTGAACCACCTCAGTTCAACCACTAGACGTCCGGCCCTCCCTCTCTTCACGGTCAGTGTGACCAGATATGAACCAATACCTACAACTCCGACTGGGGATAAGAGTTAGCTTACATGTGTAGCAGCAATGTTGTTCGTCCCATACTCTGTCCTCCTAGAAACAAAAAAGTTGCATTGAAAAGTTATATAGTTCCATACGTTGTGAGAAAAAAAAAAGATGTCTTCATAAATACATTTGAAAGAGCAGCGGGTACCTCTGAGCAGTTCTGATGGGGACACACCCTTCTCACTGTCTGAATGCCTTCTCTGGTACAGCTATAGGACTCACAAGGCAGGGCAAGGTCTGTCCATCTGTCTCCTACCTAACCAAACGGGCACATAGACATCAGATAAGAAGAGATGCCAATGTGTACAAAGGTCTTGTGTGTGTATGTATACACCCCCCCCCGGTACAGTAGCCATATAACGTTGGTATTTCTAAACATCTGGATGCTTACTTTGTAGGTCCTTCCATTATAGTTACACGTCTTCTCAACTGCAAAGGAAAGTGAGGTCACGTGAGCACTAGGAAGGTGAGTGTATTTACAAACGCCCTGTACATGCACCGTTATTATTATGCCGTACCAGATCCATTATCTTACCACAAGTCTGTTTGCCACAGCAGCCGGTAACCGGGACTGAGTTCTGACTGCAGAGAGGTGGCGGGGGAGGGGAGGGGTTAGGTTGACACTCCTCGGTCTTGGTTTGGTTGCTACACGTACACACCTGGCAGTTGGACTGCCATGTCTCCCCAAGCTGTAAAACAGAAGAACAATGAATACTAAAAAAGTAGCAGTATATCAGCCCCTGTAACAGAGCTGTAAATCATGGAGCCGTGAAAGCACATGGACTTCTCACCTGCTTGTGTTCTCCCAGTGGACCCTTGCAGTCTGGAAGACATAACGAAGAGGTTTAACTTATAACACATAAAGCATCAGTATAGTATGCACGGTTGGGGTCAATTCCAATCTAATTGTAATTCACTCATGAAGCGGAGAATTTATGTTGAATTCAAAATCGAATGTCAACAATCTGTTACACTGTTTGGACTGTTTGAATTGAAAAGCATAACGTTTATGGAAGTGAATTGTAAAACAATGTTTGTACATTTCCCAGTAAATTAAATGAATGCACAAAGTATGACAAAATGAATGCAGGATTTATTTTAAATTCATTTCAATTTGTATTTCTATATTACCAGTATAGCTAGGCTGTCTAAAGTGACATGATCAGTCTGAAAGACAGAAGTAATTGAATTCGAATGTGGAATTGTTGGGGATAATATTGAATTGGGAATTGAATTCATGTAATTTAACTTACAATGGAATTGAGAGGAATTAAAGTATCTCTGAATTTAAAGTGACCTGGAATTAGAATTGAATTAAATGGTTAAATGGAATTTACAGGGAGAGGGAATTGAATTACAATTCAATTTGTGAAATTAACCCCAACCCTGATAGTATGTATAAATTGCACACCTGGAGGTCATTGCAGCCAATGTGTTCAGGCCAAATCCTGATTTGGGATGCTCATAGCATAGCATTTCCCAAACTCAGTCCTCGGGACACCAAGAGGTGCACAATTAAAAAAAAAAGTTTTTTATTTTTTTTATTTTTACCCCTAACACTGTCAAAGCTTGATGATTAGTTGATTATTTGAATCAACTGTGTAGTGCTAAGGCAAAACCCAAAATGTGCACCCCTTGGGGTCCCGGGGACCGAGTTTGGGAAACCCTGTCTTAGCATAACTCAGATGATCACAAGTTCAAGTTCAACCTATACAAGTGGATTTCTCAAGTTTGGATTTGGCCCTAGGCTCAAGAGAGAATCCAAACTCCACTCACAGGGACACTCCGACACACAGATCGTCTTGTGCTCCTCAGCTCTGAACTGTCCTCTGAGACAGAAACATCCAGCCTTAACTTCCTCCTGTACTCTCCCTTGAACACGGACTCTGCAGAAAGAATGTGGAACACAGAAGACTCTTGAACTTTTTTTAGACACTTTTTAAAAATACATTTAGACGCGTAAAATGTCCTCTGTTAAATAGTTAGGACACAGGGAGATGGATTCACTTACCCTCCGTGACAGTAGTCATCCAATTGACCTTGGCACTCTCTGTACGCCATCCCTGTTGGGCACCCAATAGCTGAAAAAAAAGAAAATTCATTAGTGAAATGTTCTTTCTCTCTTCTTGTCCTTGTGTCTTAATGAATTTCCCCAGCATCAGTACACCATGATGGATGATAAAAAAATATATATATATACACAACTACATTTCTTTATTTTTTTTAATCAACTCCTCAGCTGATTTTCCAAGCACCAATACACATTTCAGGAAGTTTTAGAAACTTCAAAAAAAAAAAAGTTAAATTACCACAGGTCCCGTTGGTGAGTTGTCTCCAGTTCACACAGATGCCTGCTTTCTTACACTCCTCAGCAGCCTGCTCCAGAGGAGAACAGGCCGCGTCGTTCCTACCACACGAATCAAACCTACAGTTCTTTTCAAGCTGGCTCAGATCCACCCGTCTACTGCAATCTGCAAAAACTCTGTAATGACACATACCAACAGACTGATCAACATACAGGAAAACCAATAGTTTTACAACACAACAAAATCAGTTTGTATGTTGCATGGTTTTGTCTCAGTATAATGTATAATGCTGTCGCAGCAACATTGAATGAAACGCCACAGATTTTTGACCATTTGGGAGATCATCGTGTGAAATAAATCATATTGAATTGAATCGTCCTACGGGTGATGGAGAAGGTCACAGAGGGGGCTGCCAGGACAGCTGGTAGTGTGGTTTGTAGGATGGCAAGGGATGTCCCTGGGAGCAGCGCTACACTCAGGCTTCAGAGGGTCCTCATAGATCCAGTCATAGGCGGTCTTATCACAGCAGCTGTCAGCTTCAGTCTCCCCACTTCTACGCACACAAGAGCTCCCACCGCACACACCTGCCAATGGCCAAAGATGTAAACGTAAGCTTGGTAACGAACCCATACATACACGAATGCACGCATGCATGCAGGCAGGCATACACGCACCACACTCTTCCTTGTCTAATACAAACCGCATTGTCCTTGGGTGTTATTCAGGAAATGCTCCATGGCCAAGGTGACAGTCACAGTGTTGGATGGTGTGAGAGAGATATGTGAGCGTATCTCAGGGATGTATACAGACACCATATAGCCTGTCGTCTCAAACCTGATACCATTCTCCTCATAGGGAGGCTCAACGTTCTTCTGGTTCAGAGTAGACTAGGACAGAGAGGAGCAGAATGGTTTGAGTGAGTGAGATCTCAGAAAGATCACTGTCAAGGCTATATATTCAAGAGTCAATCAATCAAAATGTGGTGACTACTGGAATGAATGAACAAATAATTTAATGAATGGATGGACGGATGAATGAATCCTTAAACCAATCAATCAATCAATCAAGTTGAAGACCGGCAGTACCTTCACCCTGTACTCATCCGGTACGATGCTGACAGTGGCCGTGTTGTTCCGGTACTGCAGGATGATGCCTTTGGCACAGGAGCCGTCCAACTCGGGAATACAGAAGTAGTTGTCCACGCTAACAGTCAGATGGTGACGCAGCGTTTTCTCCTTGACCAGGATGTATGTACAATTATCCAGGAAGTCAAAGGTCACACCCTGGAAGGAGATGTAGTGAGGGTCTCCATAGAGGTTACAACGACCTGGGGGACAGGGACAATAAGAGTAGAGGGGCATAAGAGTAGAGGGGGAATAAGAGAGGAACTGACTTATAATAAGTGCATTCCCATAAGGGAGACAAAACTACGACATAAAAAGAGCAGACTTTGCAGGAAGTAAAACCCTCTTCAAAAACAAGATCCACGGATAGACAAACTCTAGCACTTCACACAAAGGGACAGGCAGCCAGACTCACAATTACACTTCCAGTAGTTACAGCATCCGTCTGAGACATTGACCATCTGTCCCCTGGGGCACATGGTGGGGCGAACTGGATTCGGACAGGTGACCGAAGTCATCTCTATCTTCCCACCCTTACAAATCTTATTGAAGCAGTCTTCTGTCCACTTCTCTCCACACACCCATATCTTGTTCCTCTTCAGGTCTCTACACTCACAAACTGGAAACAAGGTGAAGATTTGACTTAAACATAGTGGAACAATTTCAACATCTATTTGTAAGGTCAGCATTAGTGTAGATTTGAGAGATAAACCAATATCAACAATCCAAATTGCCAAAAATATATTTAAATATGTTGGCCTACTTGTACGTGTTGTAGACTCTGTAGATATTGTTGTTGGACCCGTAGATGTTGTCGATTCAGAGGTAGTGGGAGGTCGTGTAGAGGAGGTTGTTGGTTGACTTGTGTACAGGGTTGTAGCTTCAGTCGATGGTCCTTCAGATGTTGGTTTGGTTGTCATTTCAGTAAAATGAGTTGGTTTGGTTGTCATTTCAGTGAAAGAAGTTGGTTCGGTTGTCATTTCAGTATGTGAAGAAGTTGGTTCGGTTGTAGATGTTGGTTCAACATATTTGGTTGTAGAATATGAGAATGTAGTTGTGGGTTGTGTAGATGCTAATTTAGTTGTAGTTTCAATGTATGCTGTGGTTGCTTCTGCAGTAGTGGTTTGTCCGGCTGTAGTACTCAACCCATCCATAGCTCCTGTACTATGGTGAGTATTTGTAGGTCCTGTAACTATCGTTGGGAATAGTGTGGTCGTATATTCAGGTGGGGTTCTTGTTGTTGTGGGTTGTTTAGGTGAGGTTGTAGGTTCAGGTGTTGTAGTGGGTTGTTGAAGTGTGGTTGTATATTCAGGTGTTGTAATCAGTATAGTTGTTGTAGCTTCAGGTGTAGTTCTCATTGTAGTTGATTGTGTAGCTGTGGTTGTAGGTTCATATGTAGTCGGTTGTGTAGGTGTGGTTGTATATTCAGGTGTAGTAGTCAGTATAGTTGTTGTTGGTTCAGGTGTAGTTCTCATTGTAGTTGATTGTGTAGCTGTGGTTGTAGGTTCATATGTAGTCGGTTGTGTAGGTGTGGTTGTATATTCAGGTGTAGTAGTCAGTATAGTTGTTGTAGTTCTCATTGTAGTTGATTGTGTAGCTGTGGTTGTAGGTTCATATGTAGTAGTAGGTTGTTTAGGTGTGGTTGTAGGTTCAGGTGTAGTAGTCAGTATAGTTGTTGTAGCTTCAGGTGTAGTTCTCATTGTAGTTGATTGTGTAGCTGTGGTTGTAGGTTCATATGTAGTAGTGGGTTGTGTAGCTGTGGTTGTAGGTTCATATGTAGTAGTGGGTTGTGTAGCTGTGGTTGTAGGTTCATATGTAGTAGTGGGTTGTGTAGCTGTGGTTGTAGGTTCATATGTAGTAGTGGGTTGTGTAGCTGTGGTTGTAGGTTCATATGTAGTAGTGGGTTGTGTAGCTGTGGTTGTAGGTTCATATGTAGTAGTGGGTTGTGTAGCTGTGGTTGTAGGTTCATATGTAGTAGTGGGTTGTGTAGCTGTGGTTGTAGGTTCATATGTAGTAGTGGGTTGTGTAGCTGTGGTTGTAGGTTCATATGTAGTAGTGGGTTGTGTAGCTGTGGTTGTAGGTTCATATGTAGTAGTGGGTTGTGTAGCTGTGGTTGTAGGTTCATATGTAGTAGTGGGTTGTGTAGCTGTGGTTGTAGGTTCATATGTAGTAGTGGGTTGTGTAGCTGTGGTTGTAGGTTCATATGTAGTAGTGGGTTGTGTAGCTGTGGTTGTAGGTTCATATGTAGTAGTGGGTTGTGTAGCTGTGGTTGTAGGTTCATATGTAGTAGTGGGTTGTGTAGCTGTGGTTGTAGGTTCATATGTAGTAGTGGGTTGTGTAGCTGTGGTTGTAGGTTCATATGTAGTAGTGGGTTGTGTAGCTGTGGTTGTAGGTTCATATGTAATAGTGGGTTGTGTAGCTGTGGTTGTAGGTTCATATGTAGTAGTGGGTTGTGTAGCTGTGGTTGTAGGTTCATATGTAGTAGTGGGTTGTGTAGCTGTGGTTGTAGGTTCATATGTAGTAGTGGGTTGTGTAGCTGTGGTTGTAGGTTCATATGTAGTAGTGGGTTGTGTAGCTGTGGTTGTAGGTTCATATGTAGTAGTGGGTTGTGTAGCTGTGGTTGTAGGTTCATATGTAGTAGTGGGTTGTGTAGCTGTGGTTGTAGGTTCAGGTGTGGTGGTTTGATCAGGACCTAAAGAGGCAAATCACATAAATGGATGTGTTAATACCGCATTTTTTTAATTTCACCTTTATTTAACCAGGTCGGCCAGTTGAGAACAAGTTCTCATTTACAACTGCGACCTGCATTCCTGATAATATAATACTTGAATACAAGTCCGTCACAATTGTGATCAAAGTCTTAACTGATTTACAAATATGTTCATGCCGTCATAACTTATATCCACTTACCACAGTTAATACGTCCCTGTTCACAAGTGCTGTAGACAGAGAACACAGGAAAAGATCAGTTACCATTCTCCTGTATGTTACATTTATTTTCCCTTTCTCATTTCCTCACATAGGCCTACATGCACTGGTATACTGTAAATTGGTACTCACCATTTCTCAGTGGGTTTCCTGATAACTGTACCAGGTTCAACAGTAGTCTCGTTGGAATAACAGGTGCAGTTGTCCAAAGTGGAGCAACTCCTTCTGTTCTCATCATAGTATGGAGCCTCTGCTGGGCATCTCGGGTAGCAGCCTGCACACAGGCGTTAAGTTAGCGTTAAAGGTCAACATCACTGTGAGGAGTAGATTCATCTCTCATGACAGATATAAACATACATGTAAACTTAAACAGAATGATCTATTAGTGTACACAAGATTTGGTTCTGGGATCATAGCCTGGTGACAGGTCGGTTTGACAGCACAAACAGATCCAGGACCATGTTAGATGGATCAACCATTTCCATTAATTGAGTCAGTTCAGTTACCTTCCAGCTTGCCAGTGAAGAGGTTGTTCTTGCCACAGGTCTTGATCTGTCCACAGGGATCGTAGTGCCAGCTACTGTGGCCCTGCTCATTGTAGTAGTCGCAGTATACCGCTGTATGGGTAGGTAAAGGAATAGTTCATTTAAACACTGTTTCAATAACACATACATATACAGTTGAAGTCGGATGTTTACATACACCTTAGCCAACTACATTTAAACTCAGTTTTTCCACAATTCCTGACATTTAATCCTCGTAAAAACTGCCTGTCTTAGGTCATTTAGAATCACCACTTTATTTTAAGAATGTGAAATGTCAAAATAATAGTAGAGAGAAGGATTGATTTCAGCTTTTATTTATTTCATCACATTCCCAGTGGGTCAGACGTTTACATACACTCAATTAGTATTTGGTAGCATTGCCTTTAAATTGTTTAACATGGGTCAAATGTTTTGGGTTGACTTCCACAAGCTTCCCACAATAAGTTGGGTGAATTTTGGCCCATTCCTCCTGACAGAGCTGGTGTAACTGAGTCAGGTTTGTAGGCCTCCTTGCTCGCAGATGATTGTTCAGTTCTGCCCACAGATTTTCTATGGGATTGAGGTCAGGGCTTTGTGATGGCCACTACAATACCTTGACTTTGTTGCCCTTAAGCCATTTTTCCACAACTTTGGAAGTATGCTTGGGGTCATTGTCCATTTGGAAAATCCATTTGCGACCAAGCTTTAACTGCCTGACTGATGTCTCGAAATGTTGCTTCAATATATCTACATGATTTTCTTTCCTCTTTTGTGAAGTGCACCAGTCCCTCCTGCAGCAAAGCACCTCCACAACATGATGCTGACACCCCCTTACTCCACGGTTGGCTTGCATGCCTCCCCCTCTTTCCTCCAAACATAACAGTGGTCATTATGGCCAAACAGTTTTATTTTTGTTTCATCAGACCAGAGGACATTTATCCAAAAAGTACGATCTTTGTCCCCATGTGCAGCTGCAAACTGTAGTCTGGCTTTTTTTATGGCTGTTTTGGAGAAGTAGCTTCTTCCTTGCTGAGCGGACTTTCAGGTTGTGTCGATATAGGACTTGGTTTGCTGTGGATATAGATACTTTTGTACCTGTTTCCTCCAGCATCTTCACAAGGTCCTTTCCTGGGTTTGGGTTTGATTTGCACTTTTCACACCAAAGTACGTTCATCTCTAGGAGACAGAACGCGTCTCCTTCCTGAGCGGTATGACGGCGGTATGACGGCTGCGTGGTCCCATGGTGTTTATACTTGCTTACTATTGTTTGTACAGATGAACTTGGTACCTTCAGGCATTTGGAAATTGCTCCCAAGGATGAACCAGTCTTGTGGAGGTCTACATTTTTTTTCTGAGGTCTTGGCTGATTTCTTTTGATGTTCCCATGATGTCAAGCAAAGAGGCACTGAGTTTGAAGGTAGGCCTTGAAATACATCCACAGGTACACCTCCAATTGACTCAAATGATGTCAATTAGCCTATCAGAAGCTTCCAAAGCCATGACATCATTTTATGGAATTTTCCAAGCTGTTTAAAGTCCCAGTCAACTTAGCGTCTATAAACTTCTGACCCACTGGAATTGTGATTCAGTGAATTATAAGTGAAATAATCCGTCTGTAAACAATTGTTGGAAAAATGTTTTGTGTCATGCACAAAGTAGACGTCCTAACCGACTTGCCAAACCTATAGTTTGTTAACAAGACATTTGAAAGACAAGTTTTAATGACTCTAACCTAAGTGTATGTAAACTTCTGACTTTCACTGTAAGTATCATTTAATAGAAAGACTATCCTGGGCTCATACATACTTCAAAAACAACAATAAAGTGTTAGCATTCCTTTTAAATGAAATACTGCATCAGCATTGAATCATATTTGCATCAGTTGTGTTTACGTACGGCACATGTCTGGCGTTCTCCAGCGGACACACACGTCCTGGTCACTGCAGGCCTCAGCGTAGGCCGCCACGGACGTACAGAAACCCAAGAACTTCCCCTCAAACTCACAGGAGCACGACTCCAACACACAGGCCTGGTAGTAGGGCTCTGGGTCCACCTGGAGAACAAAGCAGAACATCTTAACGGAATGTCTCCTTAAATGTGTTACATAATTATATAATACATGCAATTTAGCAGATGCTTTTAGGGGCACATAAACATTTAAAATATCTTGTACGGGTGTTTGTGGGAATCAAACCCACTATCCTGGCATTGAAAGCACCATAATCTACCAACTGAGCTACAAAGGACCCACATGTTTGGGGTGAACTATCTCTTTAAGCCTACCTTTAAGTGGAGGTGTGTGATGTTTGGGGTAAACTAACCTTTTAAGCGTACCTCTTTGGCAGCCCTTAATTAAAGGTGTTTAACATTTGGGGTGAACTGTCCTTTTAAGCGAACTTTACCTTCAAGTGGCAGTCCTTAAAGGTGTCTCCCCTGAGGATCATACAGCGTCTCTCGGCCCAGGCGGAGCAGTAAGAGTGGCGCTGGCACGGAAACACCTCATTGGTCACGTCAGAGCAGGGGGGTGTGGCCATCTTCCAGCTGTTGCCGAAGGCGAGGGGGCTGGACACCACCGATGACCCACTTATCTGCAGGTCGTTCATCTCGTTGGAATCGAAGTTCCCGCAAAGTCCACACACTCGGTTCTGTGAAAGTACAGCTGATTAATTAGGTAATTCACTTAATTAATAATAATCCAATTAATTTATGAGTTACTAACTTAGGCAAGACAGTTGTGCTAACTTAACCATAGCTTAATACTAAACAGTACTTAGTAGCTGTGAAATTATATTTCAGCAGTTGCAATGATCAACGAGCAATAGGGAAATCTTACAGGTTGCATCTTTAACGTCTAGATAGAGAGAACTCACCCTCCAACGGTCGTCCAGTATGACGGTAAGTTGGGTGTGTTTGTCCCAGATGAGGGTTAGTCCTCTAGAAGGCACTGAGATCATGATGTAGAGGCCCACAGTGTGGGTGGAGTACAGAGGCTCCGCCTCCAGAGAAGCCCATCCCCCTTGGAGCCGTCTCGTCACCTTCATTTCATTCAGAGTCAGAGTGACATTACCCTGAGAGAAAAGACAAACACCTCATTAAGGAAGATAATAACGCTCCATACTACAGTCCTATTACCACAGGTATTCAGTAGAAAATTACTCACAAAAAAAAAGTCATTTACATGCAAACTTTCTGATACGTATTTACATGATTCAATACAATTAGTATTTACCTACCTGGTGATCCCAAGTGGTGCTTAGTCCTACTTAACAAAACACATTCCAAACAAACTGAGGGGTAATTCTATTTAATAATAATGGACTTCAAAAGCACGGCGTGGCAGAGGAGAGAAGTGAGCTAAGTGTATTACCAGCAGGTCTAACACGATGGTCCGGGAACAGGTCAGAGCCTCGTCACAGCACGGGACACTCTCTACTTTGACAGAAAACGACCCAGCTTCCCTACCACAGCCATCCTATTGAGAGAATGAAAAAAACAGCAGAATTGTAGATGTTTTTTTTTTTAAAGAAGCAGTACCATTAATTTCACAGCAGTATAGAAAAGAAAAACAAAACAAATATCTCTAACAAAATGAAGAACTTGCTTGATAACCCAATGAAAAGGTGATATCAGATTGGCTTCTGTGACTCACCTCCACTAATGTGTACTGACAGTTCCCATCGTAGCGGTACCATTTAGAGTCAAAGGTTTGATAGTGTCCGTTTCCATACACCAGGCATGTACCAGGGCACGGTTCATCTACACAGCTCCACTGGGCATGGCGGCAGGTGCTGGGAAGTGGATGGAGACAAACTTTTAGGGTGGTGATTCTGAACATCCACTTCAGTATAATTTTTTTGCTTAGTCATGTATTGATGTAAATATAAATTTAATTGGACCTTTATTTAAGTAGGCAAGTCAGTTAAGAACAAATTCTTATTTTCAATGTCCACCTAGGAACAGTGGGGTTAACTGCCTTGTTCAGGGGTAGAAAGACAGATTTGTACCTTGTCAGCTCGGGGATTTGATCTTGCAACCTTTCGGTTACACTCTAATCACTAGGCTACATGAAACATCAACTTAAGTAGAGGTTAGGATTCAAATGATGGATTACATTTCAGACCGTAAGTATAAAACACTATCTTTGCTTCAGCTCAGAATCAGACAAACACTTCCTGATGTTCGTTAGATATAATACACTACGTGGTGTGTTTGTTGGTTTGTTTGTCTTTAAAAATGGACAAATCCCCAAGTCATACTGTGATACATTCACTTATGTATGTATCTGTAATTGATAGACACTTCAGAAGTAGCAAGGCAACAGTTGTGGCTCACTCACCATGTTCTACAGTTGGTCTTGACACTCTGTCCTGCTTTGAACACTTTGCCACTGTACTGACAGGTGCAGTTGTCCACAGTCACACACACACCCCTATGGTCTTCCAACTGGCCCCCTGGACAGTAACAGCCACTTGTACAATTCTGAACAGCACTCTGGGAACAACGAAGATGAGTGTCTCATTACAATTCAATGCTAATTGAATCAATGAACAGTTTTCAGTTCTACTTTTGGGCTAGCATGAAATATTAACTTTTTATTACATTTTTTATGTTAACTCTAATTCTGTGAACTTACTGTTGGTTTGCTCAGACTGGCACATGTTTTTTGAGCTGTATCTATGGCAAATTGTGAGCAATGCACACAAACCTTCCCCTGGGTGCAACCTGAAACAGACAGTAGCATACAGTATTACATTTGAAGGCATATCAAACACAAAAAAATACTGTAATAACATGTAAGAATTAGACCATCAAGAGGCTATTAAATAAAAATATATATTTACCACAATCTTCAGAGCACAGCAATTCTCCATCCTCACATTTGCTGCAAAAGAGTATAAAAAGGTGGATGTAAGATGTTGGTGTTTAGGCTGTCTGATCGTCATCAGTGATCAGGCCAACCACCGCTGTGTCATCAGAAAACGTAATGATGGTGTTGGAATCCTGCGCAGCCACGCAGTTGTGGGTGAACAGGGAGTACAGGAGGGGACTAAGCACGTACCCCTGAGGGACACCCATGTCGAGGGTCAGTGACGGATGTGTTGTTGCCTACCCTCAACACCTGGGGGTGGCCCATCTGGATGTCCAGGATCGAGTCAGTTGCAGAGGCAGGTGTTCAGTCCCAGGGTCCTGAGCTTAGTGATGAGCTTGGAAGACACTATGGTGTAGTCAATGAACAGCATTCTTACGTAGTTTTTCCTCTTTTCCAGGTGGGAGAGGGCAGTGTGGAGTGCAAGAGAGAGTTTGTCATCTGTGGATCTGTTGGGGCGGTATGCGAATTGGACTGGATCCAGGGTGTCTGGAATGATGGTGTTGATGTGAGCCATGACCAGTCTTTCAAAGCATTTCATGTCTACAGATGTGAGTACTATGGGGTGATAGTCATTTAGACAGGTTACCTTGGCGTTCTTGGGCACAGGGACTATGGTGGTCTGCTTGAAACATGTAGATATTACAGACTGTCAGGGAAAGGTTGAACATGTCAGTGAAGACATTTGCCAGCTGGTCAGCACATGCTCCGAGTACACATCCTGGTAATCTGTCTGGCCCGCGGCCTTGACCCTTAACCAGCTTAATTTTTTAAAACCTGCGCCCTGCGGAAATCTAATTAGCATAATACAAAAATCCCCATAAAAATCTGTCAGTTTAAGCTAGAGATCTGGGGGGTTTTGCATTGGAAGCGTCTCAATCCACCGTACTTCCACATTTGCGGTGAAAGGTTACAACGCTCGACCGGTGTTTATCAGATCACGAGACATCCCAAAAATCGGTCTTCTTCATTTTGCGTCAAAAGACTTGTCTATAGTTGATACGGCTGATCTGCCAAATTCTGTCTGTAGCGTTTAAACCGCTTGAGCTACACAACCCTCCGTGCAAAGGTGTGACTCACAAACATCTACAGTTGTTTTACTCTAAGACGCACACAGGCCTCAAGACTCATCTAAAGGTACCAATTGAAAAAATGAATGGAAGTATACAGTAAACAGAGACTGTTTATTGCCAAAAATATGGGGTTAAATATCTATATATATATATATATATATATATATATATATATATAAAAAACTAAACAAATAATGTTTCCTGATCTTTCTTATATATCTTTTTAGGAGAGACACTTCAGAACAAACTTCCTTTTGATATTTTTGCTGGGACTATCTGTTCCTTGTAGTGAATCTGTTATTCAATGTGTTTGTATGGGCTAATAGCAGTAAGGACCAGAAAAAAGAACATGTATACTTCAAGGGGTCTTAAAATGTCAAATCAAATAGCTAAATGATCCTTGGTATGACCTTAAAAATGACATATAGCTTAGTAGAAAGAAATTTGGAAGCCCATACACATCTGACGAGCATTTGCAAGCCCTGCCACATCTGATGAGTGTCAGATCCGGCATAGTAGAATTCAACAATAGTCCCGTATTGATGTGTTGACAGTTTGATGGCTCGTTGGAGGTCGTAGCGGGATTTCTTATAAGCATCCAGATTAGTGTCCCGCTCCTGGAAAGCGGCAGCTCTAGTCTTTTGCTCAGTGCGGTTGTTGCCTGTAATCCATGACTTCTGGTTGGGATATGTACGTAGGGTTAGATGTACAATGACTCGCAAAAGTACTCACCCCCTTGCCATTGTTCCTATTTTGTTGCCTTACAACCTGGAATTAAAATGGATTTTTGGGGAATTTGTATCATTTGATTTACACAACATGCCGACCACTTTGAAGATGCAAAATATTTTTTTGTTAAACAAACAAGAAATAAGACAAAAACTTAACCCCCTCCCCCCCCCCCCGTCAATACTTTGTAGAGCCACCGTTTGCAGCAATTACAGCTGCAAATCTCTTGGGGTATGTCTCGATAAGCTTGGAACATCTAACCACTGGGATTTTTGCCCATTCTTCAAGGCAAAACTGTTCCCGCTCCTTCAAGCTAGATAGGTTCCGCTGGTGTACAGCAATCTTTAAGTCAGACCACAGATTCTCAATTGGATTGAGGTCTGGGCTTTGACAAGGCCATTCCAAGACATTTAAATAGATTTCGCCTTAAACCACTTCAGTGTTGTCATTGTCCTGCTGGAAGGTGAACCTCCGTCTCAGTCTCAAATATTTGGAAGACTGAAACAGGTATCCCTCAAGAATTTCCCTGTATTTAGCACCATCCATCATTCCTTAAATTCTGACCAGTTTCCCAGTCCCTGCCAATGAAAAACATGGTGTTCTTGGGGTGATGAGAGATGTTTGGTTTGCGCCAGACATAGCGTTTCCATGATGGCCAAAAAGCTCAATTTTAGTCTCATCTGACCAGAGTACCTTCTTCCATATGTTTGGGGAGTCTCCCACATGCCTTTTGATGAACACCAAACGTGTTTGCTTATATTTTTCTTTTAAAAAATTGTTTTTTTCTGGCCACTCTTCCGTAAAGGCCAGCTTTGGAGTGTACGGCTTAAAGTGGTCCTATGGACAGCTCCTTCGGGGATATCTTTGGTCTCTTTGTTGCCTCTCTGATTAATGCCCTCCTTGCCTGGTCCGTGAGTTTTGGTGGACGGCCCGCTCTTGGCAGGATTGTTGTGGTGCCATATTCTTTGCATTTTTTGATAATGGATTTAATGCTGCTCCGTGGGATGTTCAAGGTTTCTGATATTTTTTTATAACTCAACTCTGATCTGTACTTCTCCACAACTTTGTTCATGGCATCGCTTGCTTGGTGGTGCCTCTTGCTTAGTGGCGTTGCAGACTCTGGGGCCTTTCAGAACAGGTGTATATGTACAGCAGGTCAGCCACCAGGGGGAGACTCGTCGAGGCCCGGTGACAGACGGAGTATACATCACGAGGCGATGGCTCCATCTGCTGGACGTTCCAGGGCTGGACGGGCTCTCCGCCCAGGACTAATTGGGGCTGATTGCTCACCAGCTGTACAAGCGCCATGAGGCTGCCAGAAGGGCAGCACACAGGAGGACTGGGGGAAGTAAGGTGACTTCCGTGTAGTTGGAGACGGTGCCCGAGCGAAGACGATGGAGTTTGAGTGCCAAACAGGATACAGCAAGACCCGGAGCCCAGAAGACGGTATATCTATCCTTTTCTTTTGATTTTTACTTAATAAACACCCCTGTAACCGAGCTAATCATACTCCGTCCGTGTCTGATTTGTGTACACTTCTTGACCAAACCCCCTGGTCTGCCACAATACACTGAGATCATGTGACCGATCATGTGACACTTAGATTGCACACAGGTGGACTTTATTTAACTAATAATGTGACTTCTGAAGGCAATTGGTTGCACCAGATCTTATTTAGCGGCTTCATAGCAAAGGGGGTGAATACATAAGCACGCACTACTTTTATCTTTTATTTAAACAAGTACTTTTTTTCACTTCACCAATTTGGACTATTTTTTTTGAATGTCCATTACATGAATTCCAAATAAACATCCATTTAAATTACATTGTAAATGCAAAAAAATAGGAAAAACGCCAAGGGGGATGAATACTTTTGCAAGGTAATGTATACAGCCACATACTAGGGGAGAAGTGAATGGGAACTGTAGAGTTCCCGTGTGTGAATTCTTGCCCGATCTGCATTCTTTAAAAGCTGTTCACCACTGGAACCAACTACCAGAAAACTAAAAATGCTGACTAGTGTCAGTGCTTTTACACAAAAAGCGGTATAAAGAAGAGCAGGTTTTTAACCACTTACAAACCTTTTTCTTTGCTGTTTGTTTTTGTTTTTGTTGCTGTTTTTTTACAACTCATGGTTCCAAAAGCAATGTGTCCAATTATTATTATGTGCAATATCTTGACTTTGGTCTGTAAACGTATCTGTATATCCTGACCTCTGTTTTTATTATTATTCTTAAGAAGAACACAAAAATGTGTCTGTTTCTATGTTGTCTGTTCGTATATAATGTATTTTCTTTGTTATATGTTACCATGCCGGGGACTGCAGATGGAAATTAGCTGTTGAATAAATCTGGTCCAACGCATCTTTTCTCAAGTGTACTGAGACTTATGGTTTGCCGTTCAAATAAACGTAATAACGATAATACCAACAAACCGTAGCACGTTCTGTAATAGGATCTCCTGGTTTTTTTTGTGCAAGAGTCAAATGATTTATGCCGACACTGTCATCTGTAATGACACCTCCATAGCTGTATGTAAGAGGAACTCACCACTGTCGTCCATCGATGGCAACAGGTCCTGGTGGTGTGACTCCTCCCTGATGGTGACATGGACACTGGGCCTTCGGGGTACAGGTGAGCCCCCCGGTCAGATGAGTGCCCTCCAGGCAGCCACAGCCCTCCACAGGTGCATCCTCCACCCCACACCTGGGGTCTGGCCGGGATAGGGAGAGACAGGTGCTGTTGCACGCCTGCATTTCGTAGTCAAACCTCTGATTGTTCTCACACGGTACCGCTGGTAATCCAAAATGACATTCATGTTAAACATTTACAGAAAATGGCAGAAATATTGGTCAGCGAGAAATCCAAAATGACATTCATGTTAAACATTTACAGAAAATGGCAGAAATATTGGTCAGAGAGAAATCCAAAATGACATTCATGTTAAACATTTACAGAAAATGGCAGAAATATTGCTCAGAGAGAAATCCGAACCAGTTTAATTGGAATGAATGGCAGTAGAGAAGCAGTTGATGCATTGCCTGCTTTTGCTTATGCAGGGAAATAAAAGTAATGTGATACAGTATATCAGAAATTGTGTAATATAATTATTGTCAATCTAAAATATTGTCTTGTAAATACAGTGTACACAGGTTTTATACCAATTTTCCGTATAAATAGCCTAGAAAATATATGTTGCCAGACAATACATTCCTCAATGTTTGTTTTCTTGGAAAGCTGTTATTATATGATACAATATCAGTACTTGTTTGCATTTACAACTTGTCTGTCCTATCACAAACTCATTTCAGCCAGTGTATGGCTGTGGATTGACTGCAATTGTTTGTATGGAATGTAAATTAGAAACATTATTGGAATCATTCCACCTAACAAACATACAGTGCAAATAATATTCAAACATATTGTTTTACACAATATGGTATCACAGCACTGGCTGACCACTGGCTTACCAAAATGTCTGACCTTTTATACCGTCATAAGAAGGCTCATGTCCATTCTAGTACTCCAATTGCTAATTCTATGGGTGTTACTCACTGCAGTTGGTGGCCCTTCTCCAGTCACCCACTGTGATGCCCTGGTTGGCACAGGCTTTGGCATAATTTGCCAGGGCCACACACAAACACTGCTGCAGCCCAGTTCCACAGGTACACGTTCTCTGGATACAAGCCTGCAAACATGAAGTCACAAATGATTACAAAACATTGTTACGTCATCATTTCCTAGTTAAATTACAAGGTAAATACCAATTCAAATATGTATTTTTGTTTGACCTTAATCAATGTATAAAAAGTTCTTAAGATTTTGTTTCGTATTAGTTGATCCTTGCCTTGTGGTAATTGTCAGTAGGCACATGATCGTAGCACTTGGCGAAAATCCCACCGGGGTCTCTCAAGGTGTGACACTTCTCGTCTGCAAATATTTCTGAGAGGTAATCGTCCATAGGTTAGAGTAAGAAGCACAAAAACAGAATTAGGATCCCCCCTCCCCCATTTCTACACAATGTCGTATTGCAAGAGGCATTCACATTCCCCCTAATTCTTAAATGTCATGTAGACAATGTAATGTACCAACAAAGAGCGATAATACTATGTCAAGGGGAACACATTGTCACCACATGCATTGTTTTCATGAAGCTATTCAAACAAACTGATTCATTTCCTTCATAGGAAAACCTACTGAACGTATGTGAGGACCTATTTTGTAAGTCATGAAGCCTTCAGAGGGACTTTACCGTTGTCGGTGTTGATACAGACTTTAGGTATGTTAACAGGACAGTCCCCTACACTCCAGGACAGCGCAAACGGTTCCGCTGCATTTTCTACGATACCACTGCTTGTGGTGAAATCATCAGTGGTATCGGTATTGTAGTTTCCACAAAGTCCTAGTAAAAAAAGGAACGTTACCACTTTATTTTACAGTACAGAAATGAGCAGATACATGACATCATTTGTTTGTTCGTTCACAGGATTCAGTCAATGTGACTTAAATACTGATATGACAATGATAATGATGATAATGATGATGATACATAGCGATAATACGTATATCATGCAGAACCATTATAACGATGAAAGCAAAGTACCTTCTGGCATCCCTACTTCACTCTGTGGTAGTGTGATATAGAGCTGGAGGTCTGGAGACGTCTGTACTTGCATCTTCATGCCAAAGGATGTCAATACCTGGACATACATGGATGACTGCCAGAACACCATGGCGTTGTCTGACTGATGTAGCTCTCGGATTTCCTCTTTCTCAAACTGTACACTGTTG
This sequence comes from Oncorhynchus nerka, assembly GCF_034236695.1. Classification (NCBI taxonomy): domain Eukaryota; kingdom Metazoa; phylum Chordata; class Actinopteri; order Salmoniformes; family Salmonidae; genus Oncorhynchus; species Oncorhynchus nerka. The sequence goes on along the minus strand of NC_088418.1, from coordinate 44,068,009 downwards.
TGAGAGAATCTGTAGGTATTCTGTAATTGGCAAACAAAAAAGTGTTTTAGATGTTGTTGATCATCATAAAGAGACGCTGAATGTAAAGGGGAAGCAAAGGTTACAAGCAGACAAAAACCGTACCTGGTAAATCTGAAGAAACACGTTTTGGATGGAGGACGTCGTCTCAGAAAAATGTATGGATATCGTCCAATTAAAACCCTGTTTTATTTCATTCATAAAGAATAAGGGAAGTTAGTACTTTAGGTGAAAGTACTGTATGAGTACAACTCAAAACTACCATAGTGCTGTGAGATTAAAATCTATTGATTTACCTTCGAGGCCATGTATGCGCATTTACCAGGAAGGGTATACTGTTTCCCATCGAACGTGGTCACAAACTGCCCTTCAATCACACACCTACTAGGGCAGCTGTTCTGAGAGCATATCCACTTGCCATTGTTGCACATACTGTGGGGAAATAAATGAGTATCATGTTACATTTTGATCAGGACAATATCAATAAGTGGACAAATTCAATGAGAAGTCTGGCTAGTTCACAAATAGCATCCTTTTCAACACACAGTACCTTCGGAAAGTATTCAGACCCCTTGACTTTTTCCACATTTTCTTAGGTTACAGACTTACTCTAAAACGTATTAATTTGTTTTTTTCCTTTATCTATCTACACACAATACCCCATGATGACAAAGCAAAAACACTTTAGAAATGTTTGGTCATTTATATATATAAAAACATATATCACATTTACATAAGTATCCAGACACTTTACTCAGTACTTTATTGAAGCACCTTTGGCAGCAATTACATCCTCGAGTCATCTATCGTATGACGCTACAAGCTTGGCACACCTGTATTTTGAGTTTTTCCCATTCTTCTCTGCAGATCCTCTCAATCTCTGTCAGGTTGGATGGGCAGAGTCACTGCACAGCTATTTTCAAGTCTCTCCAGAGATGTTTGAACAGGCTCAAGTCCGGGCTCTGGCAGGCCACTCGATCCTGACTAGTCTCCCAGTCTCGGCCGCTGAAAAACACACCTACAGCATGATTCTGCCACCACCATGCTTCACCGTAGGGATGGTCCCAGGTTTCCTCCGGATGTGACATTTGGCATTCTTGGTTTCATCAGACCAGAAAATCTTGTTTCTCATGGTCTGAGAGTCTTTAGGTGCCTTTTGGCAAACTCCAAGCGGGCTGTCATGTGCCTTTTACTGAGTATTGGCTTCCGTCTGGCTACTACCATAAAGGCCCGATTGATGGAGTGCTGCAGAGATGGTTGTCCTTCTGGAAGGTTCTCCCATATCCATAGAGGAACTCTTGAGCTCTGTCAGTGACCATTAGATTCTTGGTCACCTCCCTGACCAAGGCCCTTCTCTACCGATTGCTCAGTTTGGCTGGGCGGCCAGCTCTAGGAAGAGTGTTGGTGGTTCCAAACTTCTTTCATTTAAGAACAATGGAGGCCACTGTTGGGGACCTTCAATGCTGCAGAAATGTTTTGGTACCCTTCCCCGAATCTGTGCCTCGACACAATCCTGTCTTGGCGCTCTATGGACAATTCCTTCCACCTCATGGCTTGGTTTTTGTTCTGACATGCGCTGTCAACTGTGGGACCGTATATAGACAGGTGTGTGCCTTTCCAAATGATGTCCAATCGAAGTCCAATTGAATTTACCCCAGGTGGACTCCAATCAAGTTTTAGAAACATCTCAAAGATGATTAATGGAAACAGGATGCACCTGAGCTCAATTTCGAGTCTCATAGCAAAGGGTTTGAATACTTATGTAAATAAAGTATTTCAGTTGTTTTTTTTAAATGTAATACATTTGCAAACATTTCTTAAAACCCGTTTTTACTTTGTCATTATGGGGTATTATGTGTAGATTGTTGAGTATTTGTATTTATTTATTTAATTTTAGAATAAGGCTGTAATGTAACAAAATATGGAAAAAGTCAAGGGGTCTGAATACTTTCTGAAGGCATTGCATACTCTAGTGCAATACTTTTGACTAAAACCACATAGTGCTCTTGTCCAAAATAGACTCATGAGTTCTGATTCTCTCACCAGGTCTGGCATTTAGTTCTGCGTTCTTCCCTCGGTGCATAGTTCCTCCCGGCGTACACACACGGGCAGGCTGACTCACTTACACAGTAATGGCCCTCTGCTCGATCGTTCAATACCTGCCCTGAAACATAGCCATTTAAAACCCTCATCAACCTTATGTGATTGTAACACTAAAGATAATGTTTAAAATGGTCTCCCGGCAGATTGCTTAATATGTGACGGTAATTTTAAAAGCAGTGCAGATCTGCTTGCTAAGACATTGTCTGCTCAGTTACAATGAATATTTTTAAGAAACCTTTTACACTTTAGACTACACTTGAAACTGTTTCTCTGGATGACAGTGTAAGGCCTACCTTGGGGGCAGACACAGGTGCTGGTGATGTCCTGATCATTGGTTCTAGGTGCTGGGTTGGAACAGGTGGGAACAAACGCATCACCCTGCTCCTCAAAGTGTAGTTCTCCTGGGCAACTGAACTCAGCTGTTTCACAACAGACAGACACACAAGTCTTTAAGAATTTGTTAAAGACCAAATCACTTTAACAAGATTAATAGTCATTATAATGTGTTACAACTGTTCATAACATCTTTATAAACGAACAGCTTTTTTCTGAACTGATTTACTTACGACATTGTGTCAAGGTCCTCCAAGCATGGCTGGTCTGACACCGATGGCCAATTTCTTTGAAGAACGCACATCCTACATAAAGCTCTTTTTCATATCCGTAAATATTCTCTTGACAAAGAATTATGTATTTGCTTGTGTTAGCCTGCAGACATTCAACGTAGTTGGAGAGGAACGTCTGACAGACCTATTACGTAATACATAATACATACAGTACATCATACTGTAAAACACTAGTGCAGACTTCAAAACAGTATAACCTACGTTACAGCAACATGGCATTATCTATATAGAAATATTAACATCAAGGCTTGCCAGAAAATTATAGTGTTCTATGTCTTAGATCCATTCATTACCATTCACCAGATGTCATAAGGTGAATGCACCAATTTGTAAGTCGCTCTGGATAAGAGCGTCTGCTAAATGACTTAAATGTAAATGTAAATGTAAGTCTAGTGTTATTTACCAAGCCATAACCTTCAGGCCAAGCACGCAATACCAGAGACCCCAAGCAGTGACACTAGTACTTTACCACCAGATTCAAACGGTGGTCCACGTCCCAAATAGCACTTGAATCCCTATATAGTGGTCAAAAAGAAGTGCATAATTCAGGAAATGTACCGTGCTCTTAGCGCGGAGGGAGTCCATGGTCTGGCACCCGGCCTCTGAATGAACACTCTTTGCAATCAATTGCTGACGGTCATCTAATTTTGCAGGAAAATATAGAGTAGTTAGTACACTGAAGTGTAGTTAAAGTGCAGTTTACAGCAAGAAGTGTAGTTAGCGCACAGCTAACAGCAAGAAGTGTAGTTAGCACCCAGACAATTGATATTCAAGAGGCTGTTCACTGTATTTTTCTCCATACTGCATTTTGCAGATTACTTAGACAATCCATATCTACAATTCAACATGATATACAGTATATATATATACACACATATATATATATACTGTATATCATGTATATATATACTCTACCAGTACACAGTACCAGTCAAAAGTTTGGCCACACCTACAGTACTCATTCAAGGGTTTTTCTTTATTTTTACTATTTTCTACATTGCAGAATAATAGTGAAGACATCAAAACCATGAAATAACACACATGGAATCATGTAGTAACCCAAAAAGTGTTAAACAAATCAAAACATATTTTAGATTTTAGATTCTTCACAATCAGCCGACCTCAACCCAATTGAGATGGTTTGGGATGAGTTGGACCGCAGAGTGAAGGAAAAGAGCCAACAAGTGATCAGCATATGTGGGAACTCCTTCAAGACTGTTGGAAAAGCATTCCAGGTGAAGCTGGTTGAGAGAATGCCAAGAGTGTGCAAAGCTGTCATCAAGGCAAAGGGTGGCTACTTTCAAGAATCTCAAATATAAAATATATTTTGATTTGCTAACGCTTTTTATTTTACTACATGATTCCATGTGTGTTATTTCATAATATTGATGTCTTCACTATTATTCTACAATGTAGAAAATAGTACAAATAAAGAAAAACCCTTGAATGAGTAGGTGTTTTGACTGTTACTGTATATATTTAGAAGAGGTATAAAAAATATGTTTATAAGGTAATTGACCTGGTATATCTGGTCGTCCACAGAGTCCAGTCATTCCAGGGACTAGCTCCTGCTCCAGTTTCACCTGTTAGAGGACAGACCAGGGACCAGTCAATCAATCATGTATTAATAGGTCATCTCGGCACCAGGAACCTAATCAAATTTGTTAAGGATAGCATGAGAGAATAAATAATAGGTAACAACAATGTATTTGAAGCTGTTCATGGATCACTCACCCAGAGAGAGTCGATGCCCACGCCCACACTGCTCCAGATGACAGACAGAGGTAGAACAGTGCTCCTCAGCTTGGTGTTGGTACCGTACTGGAACACATGTTGATAGGTGTGGTCGTAGGGAAGGGACACCCTGTGACAAACACGTCATAGTCAATCGTCATCAACCATCATCATCATCCTCTTCCTCAATGCCAAGTAGGTTAATGATTATTTTAGACGGTATATTTTGTTGGTGTGAAGAAAAGGGCAGGAAAATCTAGCTAATATTTGGTGAAATATCTAATTAATAACTTGGTCATGCTCGAGCTCTCAGATTAATGATGTCTGTAACTGCATTGCGCAATAGACTATAGTAAGATCACCTTGGTGCATGTGAAGGTAACCAGATTCATCCATTCATTAATTCCATTTGGAGCTAGCAGCTTATGTAAGATAATTACAGTTACAAGTCATCCCAGACGTCAAAAAACTGTGAAGGACAGACATTTTCCTATTCAATGTCATCACTTGCTTTGAAGTAATAGTGTAATTGGCAGCATCACAGGCCACGATTAAGACCATTGGATTAAAAATCACATTCAATACAGGATACATACAGTATATCCAGCAAACATGTTTTGAATCCAGCTTTACAGTTAACTTTATCAGGATCCGAAGACCCACTCCAGAACTGTGTTATGCATGATTTTATATGAAAAGTGACTATATCTGGATCTTTGCAACTACCCCTTTATGTGTTATCTGTTTTTTTTACGAGTAAATAATTAGACATAATTTAACAGAATTAAAATAGAATAAAATAGAGTAAATAAAAACACAAACATTCTCTGCTCGACGAAGATAGTTCCATTGTACAGAATCCGGGTCTGGATCTTGTTGACGTTGATCTCGACATATTCCAGCAGGCCGTTTTCACCTCGACGCACGGTGATGTCACAGTCCACCCGGTTGTGAGTAAAACGTGTCAGCGTGAAGGGACAGGTGGAGTGGACGTAGAATACGGTTCCGTTGAACATCTGGACGACTCCACTGCCAAAGGTCTTACACACATCTGGCAACAAACAGAGACGAGTCAAAAGTCTGCTGCAGTAATAAATCCACATAGAAAAACTGAATTTAAAGGGAAACTCCATCACTTTTCAACCTTTTTAATTGTCTTGAACATTTAAGTTGAGTAGAGTTCAGTAGCGTTAATGTTATGTACGCATTAGATATAATTTCATTTCCAAAGCTATTGTTAAATCATCTTTGCTAGCCAAGCAATGTGTTGCTTGCTACAGTGGTTCTTCCTTTAAAGGTTTTGAGTTTATGCCGCAACCGTTTGTGGTAGATGGTGGCAGATTATGGTAAATTGCGTCATTCTGACAACAATGGCTGACACTTAAATAATGTGCAATTGAATTCTCTGGCACCCCGCAAGCTGTGCTATAGTACGTAACTTTTAAAGGAAGAACCACTGTAGCTAGCTAACCTAGCTAGCTTTAGTGAGGGTTGGGTGTCTCTGATAGAACTGGCTAGCTAGCTAGCTAGATTATTTCTAGCAAAAAATAATCCAAATGTTCCCTCCTGCAGTAGATTGTTCTGGTCTGGCACCTCAGCTGCCTATGGACAGACCCAGTCAATGTATGTAGTCTTTTGTATCATTTATTTATCTTGTTCAGAGTGAAATTAAAATATGTTCATGAAAATTAACCCCTTTTTCTATTCTTAATCTTGTGTGGAATTGTTTCTCTGTCTCTTCATTCTCCACAGGGTAACTGTCAACTTGCGAGTCGGAAAATGAATACTGGAGGTGAAGGAATCTGCATTGTAAGTATACATTTGATGTTAAAACACATCATTTTCAAATACAGATGTTAAGTGCACAGAGGTCATTTGTACGTTATATGTTATATTTCAGATGCGAGCTTCCAGTGACAATTCAACAATGGACCAAGTTATTTCAGCAAAAAAAAAAGATTATTGAAGCACTCCTTGTCCATCATGCTATTGTGATTTTGTGCTGAACTTTGTAGTTTTATGCATTGTATTTTAATGTAGTCTAGCTACAGTATGTAAGGTAAAAAGCTACATTTTCCATTAATTAAATTACATGGTAACATATATTTATGAAATATTTTTTGGAATATATTTTACTAGCTACCACAGCATGCTGTCAAAATGTATTTCCACACCACTTACTTAAATATATAAATATACATGCAGAAATATAAAAAATTGCCAATTTTGTAACATGTCAATATATTTATGTGCATTTAAATATATGTAAATAGAAAGCTTAAACATATCTTTAGATATGTATAATTCACATATGTATAATTAAATACATTTACATACAGATTGTTAATAAATTTGTCTATACATTTTGTTTCAGTATGAGCAATCTAAAGTTTTAAAAACAGTGATTTTCAAGTACTAAGAGATTCATGAGGATGCGGGAGGCAAGAAAATACCATGCAGGTTTTGAAACTCACCGTTTTTCTTACTTGTGATTCTACCCTGTGAAGCATTTTTTAAGACCTTTCTTCTTACAGTTATCTTTTTAACCACAGATCATAGAAACGTATCTTTTTCACATATGTAGACTGGTTTGGTGCAGTAGTTAATGAATATGAGGTTGAAAAGTGTCGGAGTTGCCCCTTTATGGGCCGGTTTCCCAGACGCGGATTAAGTCTGGTCCAGGACTAAAAATCAATGGAGATTCTCCTATAAAATAGCTTTTTAGTACATGACTTTTTAGTACATGACTAGGCTTGATCTCTTGATATCACTAGCCACTTTAAACAATGCTACCTAATATAATGTTTACATACCCTACATTATTCATCTCATATGCATACGTATATACTGTACTCTATATCATCGACTGCATCCTTATGTAATACATGTATCACTAGCCACTTTAACTATGCCCCTTTGTTTACATACTCATCTCATATGTATATACTGCACTCGATACCATCTACTGTATCTTGCCTATGCTGCTCTGTACCATCACTCATTCATATATCTTTATGTACATATTCTTTATCCCCTTACACTGTGTATAAGACAGTAGTTTTGGAATTGTTAGTTAGATTACTTGTTGGTTATTACTGCATTGTCGGAACTAGAAGCACAAGCATTTCGCTACACTCGCATTAACATCTGCTAACCATGTGTATGTGACAAATAAAATTGGATTTTATTTTATTTTATTTGATCTGTGTCTGGGAAACTGGCCTTCTATGTATATGTAATTTAGAGGAAGGTACTTTACTTACTTTGATGGATATCAGAGGTTGAAACAGAACCAACTGGGCCTAGAACTAGAAATAACAAAATATTAATATGCCAGCCAATCCATATACAAACTAGAGTACAATTCTGTACAGTAATAACTCCTTTTACCATATAAACTTTTTCAGTGGGGACAAGCAGTTAACCCGGATAAAAATGCGTAAAGAAACTAATCACAGTCAAGTTTCAAAGAACACCTACTGTACCTGAGACAAGAGAAAGTAAGACAGCTACCAGAGTCCACCCTGGAGGAACCATGCTGCCTAGCTCACCAGTCTTAATGAGAGACGGAGAGAGAGAGACAGTGTGACAGAACCACAGGACAATTCACTGAGCTGCCCTTATGTATGGTCTTTTATACCCTTCTCTGAACCACCTGCATTGAAAAGACCAGGAAATAAATCGATATGCAGGAAATGTTTTAGCTGGCAAGGGATTGCTATTAACTCTATAGGGACTCGTTGAGGAAATGAGTTGATTGTTTAATATTAGGTTTTTCTGAGGAATTTTTAACTAATGACATCCAATCCTTTATCAGGGCCATGTTCAGTAAACTAACATTGTTGAACTTTCATGAATAGAGCTGATACAATGCCTTATTCTACATGCCAGAGAGAGGTGTTTGTTCTAGCTGAACGTTGCACAACATTGTGTCCTCCAGCTGAACATATGGAGCGTTGTCAGTGCCAACATAAATGGTATTTGAATTCCATAATTTTGAATTTCTATTATGGTATTGAAATTGAATGTAACATTTTATATTTTATATTATAACTTTAGTGCCTTGTTGCAAACAGGGTGCATGTTTTGGAATATCTTTCTTCTGTACAGGCTCCCATTATTACAATCTGTCAATTAGGTTAGTATTGTGGAGTAACTACAATGTGGATTATCCATCCTAAGTTTTCTCCTATCACAGTCATTAAACTCTGTAACTGTTTGAAAGTGAACAAGTTGAGGAATGCTATGATTCCAACTGATGGCTCCATGCCATATACCCTTATAAAAGATTGTATCATGAAGGAGAGGCAATGTATGTTCGAATTTCACCAAGTAGGAAGGTAAGAGTTAGAAAGGATGCTGTTGTCTCTTTCGGGTTAACAAGTCACCTGGTACAGATAATCTTGACGCCAAATTGCTTAGAGTTACAGATAACCAAATATCTACCCAAATCTCTCATATTTTTAGTAAGTGCTTGATGTCTGGGGAGTGCCCAGAAATCTAGACAGAGTCAAAGGTTATTCCACTACCTAAGGATAAAAAAAAAACTGCATTCACTGGTCCTAATAGTCGCCCTATAAGCTTACTGCCTGTGTTAAGTAAATTATTGGACAAATGTGTATCTGTACAAATCAAGGTTTATGTCTCATGCAATGGTCGGATAACTGGTTTCCAGCATGCATACAAAGAAGGGCATTCTGCGAGTACAGCCTTAGCACAAATGACAGATGATTGGTTAAAGAGTATGGATGACAGGAAGTTAGTTGGTGCAGTGTTGCTAGATTTCAGTGCTGCTTTTGATGTAATTGATCATGAACTGTTACTAGGTAAACTCAAATGTTATGGTTTTAAGTCTGCAGCTCTATCCTGAATGGATATCTATCCTGGATATCTATCCAGGAGAAGGCAAAACGTGTTCTTAAATGGTAGCTTTTCAAACAGTAAAGATATACACTATGGTGGTCCTCAAGGAAGTTGCCTAGGCCCACTTCTCTACTCTATCTTTACTAATGATTTACCTTCAGTAATGAACAAAGCAAGAGTGGTCATGTATGCTGATGACTCTATAATGTATAGTGCAGCATCGGAATGTAATGAGCTAACAGATGAACTGAGCAGTGAACTAAGAATGGTGTCTGAGTGGGTTGATATGAACAAATTGGTGTTGAACATTTCTAAAACTAAGTGTATTGTATTTGGTTCAAGATATATGCTTGCTGATGATCCCCAATTGAATTTGTCGATGAATTGAACATATGTAAGTGAAAAAACAAAACTACCAGGCGTCATGTTGGACGCAACTTTATCATGGTCAGAACACATAGATAATATTGTTATTAAGACGGGCAAGGGAATTGCTGTTACAAGAAAATGTTCAGAGTATGTAACATCTAGCACACTGAATCAGGTGATTCAATCCCTGGTCCTATCACACTTAGAGTACTGTCCGGCTATATGGTTATCTGCAGCAAAGAAAGATATAGAAAAGCTCCAAATGGCTCAAAATAGGGCTGGTAGATTAGCTCTTCATTGCTCTAACCGTATGAATATCATCCAAATGCATCAGAATCTCTCATGGCTTCACGTTAAAAACAAAGTCCTATCTAGTCTTCTGATTTTCTTTAGGAACGTTATATTTTAAAAATTTTAAAAATTTTAAAAATTCAGTCCAGTTAGTACATACTAGCAGCACGCATAACCACCAAATCAGACAGGCAAATTAAGGGCAGCTAAAACAACCCAAGCCAAGGACAAATTGCCTTAAATCTACAGTTTTATATAGAGCCATAGCTGAATGGAACTCTTTACCCATCCATATTTCTCAGGCAAAGAGTAAATCCACCTTCAAGAAAAAAACAAAAGAACTTCTAATGTGATAGACCATAAGACTGGACAGGAAATAGAAAGCATCAACTGAATGTTAAATGTGTTTCCTGTCAGGTATTTTAATTATCTGTATTGTATACTTGTTGAATGTTTGTGAAGTCTTGATTGTGGTTGTTTGTAATGTCTTGTTAATTGGTGTTGGATCCCGCTAATTGGTGTTGGATTTCTTATAAGCTTCCCGCTCCTTGAAAGCGGCAGCTCTACCTTTTAGCTCAGTGTGAATGCTGCCTGTAATCCATTTGTGGTTGAATCTGTGTTTGAAAGGGACCTTACAGATCATTTTATGTGTCGGGTACAGAGATGAATGAGGTTGTCGTTAAAAAATCATAAAAATAAAAAACAGTAATGAGTCCATGCAACTTATTACGTGACTTGTTGAGCACATTTTTATTCCTGAACATATTCCGGCTTGCAAAGGGGTCAAATACTTTTTTAATATATTTTTTTAATCCTCTTTTTCATGGTATCCAATTGTTTTTAGTAGCTACTATCTTGTCTCATCGCTACAACTCCCGTACGGCCCCGGGAGAGACGAAGGTTGAAAGTCACGCGTCCTCCGATACACAACCCAACCAAGCCACACTGCTTCTTAACACAGCGTGCATCCAACCTTGGAAGCCAGCCGCACCAATGTGCCGGAGGAAACACAGTGCACCTGGCAACCTTGGTTAGCATGCACTGCGCCCGGCCCGCCACAGGAGTCGCTGGTGCACGATGAGACAAGGACATCCCTACCGGCCAACCCCTCCCTAACCCGGACGACGCTAGGCCAATTGTGCGTCGCCCCACGGACCTCCCGGTTGCAGCCGGTTACGACAGAGCCTCGGCGCGAACCCAGAGTCTCTGATGGCACAGCTGGCGCTGCAGTACAGCGCCCTTAACCACTGCGCCACCCGGGAGACCCTTGGGGGTCGAATACTTATTGACTAATGTCATAAAATAAACATTAACATAATTCCACTTGACATTATGGACAGAGCCAAAAAAACTAAATTTAATCCATTTTCAACTCTGCAACACAACCAAATGTAACACAACAAAATGTGGAAAAGGTCCAGGGGGGTGAAAACTTTCTGAAGGCAACTTCACAGATCCATTCAGATTCAGTTTTCTAAATTCAGATTCAAAACCAGAGACAACATTGTGGTACTTTGCCAGCCAGGAAAGGTAGAGGAGAACAGAAAGAATCAAACGCTCTCTGTGGTCAACAGATGCTTCTGGTGGTTTCTGTAGCCAATGTGGCATGTTGAATTAATTTTCTTCCTATAAATGTGGCTCTAGCACTTGAACTGTTTTGGCTATGATGATCACAGGCAGCGCAGGACATGCAGGACATGTTAGAAGGGGGGTGTCACAAAAACCGCAACTTGGCCCCCACAAGTAATTAGCCACGTCATTGCCCTTCTAAGGATAGCAATTTCAATACCTATTTATTCTTGCTGACTGTGTTAGCTCACTTAGCCAAAGCCCATAGGCATGAGTTCAGGAAGCTAACACAAGTCTTCAAGTCTCGAGCAAGTTTACTCGTCGAACCACCTCAGTTACATTTCACCCCCTTTGACCTCATACTCAGAGATCACGGTACCAACATAACTGACTGGGTTTGAAATCATGCCCACTGCACAACAACACGTTCTATGGCAAAGAGAAGCAGGAGGATCCGTGCACCCCTTTTAATGACAGTGCAACAAAGGTGGCTTAGTGATCCATGCATGGGATGAGCAATCTTGCCTAAGAGCTGAAGACGTGTTCGTTTGACTGAGGAGGTTCTAAGCCAGGTCTCCTGTGCACCAGACAATGTCTCAGGCAAGTCACTCATCACTTACAGGATTAAATATGAAACCTTTAAACCTCTCACTAAATACTGTAAGTTATACCAAAATGGTTCTCCAGCAGATTATTAAGAAAGGCTTATCCTTTGTTCTAAAATGGCCTTTGTGCCTTTCAACAGATAACAACCTCTCATTTCTGACTAATTGAACATTCAACAAGCCATGCAAAGCTGGTTTTATCCTCCAGAAAAGATAGAACAGATATTACAACAAATGTTATGGTTGAACTCAAATATACTGATTCATAAAAAAAAAAAAGCATCCTTTATGGAAAAATGATCCTTTTTAAAATGATATTTATTAATGATATTATGAATAGAAACGGAGGAGTTATGTCGCATATGCAGCTCTCGAAAATATATGGGAATATCTGCTCAATCCAAATGTACAACCAACTGACTGCAGAATTACCACAAAAAATGGAGGAGGCAAGTGGAAAAAGGAGAAGGTAGGGAACTTGTTTGTACCGATTCCATGGCACATGGTTGATGAACAGGTACACAAAACAGCACTTGATTCAACACTTAAGAGTTTTATTATTATTATATCAAATTCTTGCCACCAACAGAATGCTAGAGTTGAAGTCGGAAGTTGACATACACTTAGGTTGGAGTCATTAAAACTCATTTCTCAACCACTCCACAAATTTCTTGTTAAAAAATTACAACCTTTACTCATCACGCGAGCGTGGTGACCGAACCACCTGTGTTACACTTCACCCCCCTTTGACCTCCTCTTTGAAGAGACCGCTGGAGACCGCAGGACCAAAGCCTCAGCTTTATCTCAGCAGGCTAACAAAGTCTTAACCCAGTAAATCACATACTACCCTTATGAGTACCCTTGTCGGAGACTTGAACGTGTCTAAAATGGCTTGGGGACACATCCAAGGGAGAGGGGGAGGGAGGGAGGGAGAGAGAGGGAGAGGGGGAGGGAGGGAGGAGGGAGAGGGAGGGAGAGGGGGAGGGAGGGAGGGAGCGAGGGAGGGAGGGATGAGGGAGAGGGAGGGAGAGGGGGAGGGGGAGGGGAGGGAGAGGGAGGGAGAGGGAGGGAGAGGGAGGAGGGATGAGAGAGAGGGGGAGGGAGGGGGAGGGATGGAGGGAAAGAGAGGGAGGGAGAGGGGGAGGGAGGGGGAGGGAGGGAGGGATGGAGGGAGAGGGAGGGAGGGAGGGAGGGAAGGGGAGGGAGGGAGAGAGAGGGAGGGAGGGGGAGGGATGGAGGGAGAGGGAGGGAGGGAGGGGGAGGGAGGGAGAGAGAGGGAGGGAGGGATGGATGGAGGGAGAGAGCGGGAGGGAGAGGGGGTGGGAGGGGGAGGGAGAGGGAGGGGGAGGGGGAGAGAGGGAGGAGGGATGAGGGAGGGAGAGGGCGAAGGAGGGGGAGGGAGAGGGAGGGAGAGGCAGGGAGGGAGGAGGGAGGGAGGGAGAGGGGGAGGGAGGGGGAGAGAGAGAGGGGGGGGAGGGAGGGAGAGAGGGAGGGATGGAGGGAGAGAGAGAGAGGCAGGGAGGGTGGAGGGATGGATGGAGAGAGAGGGGGAGGGAGGCAAGGGAGGGAGGGGAGAGAGGGGGAAAATTACAACCTTTACTCATCACGCGAGCGTGGTGACCGAACCACCTGTGTTACACTTCACCCCCTTGACCTCCTCTTTGAAGAGACCGCTGGAGAACCGCAGGACCAAAGCCTCAGCTTTATCTCAGCAGGCTAACAAAGTCTTAACCCAGTAAATCACATACTACCCTTATGAGTACCCTTGTCGGAGACTTGAACGTGTCTAAAATGGCTTGGGGACACATCCAAGGGAGAGGGGGAGGGAGGGAGGGAGGGAGGGAGGGAGGGAGAGAGAGGGAGAGGGGGAGGGAGGGAGGAGGGAGAGGGAGGGAGAGGGGGAGGGAGGGATGGAGGGAGAGAGCGGGAGGGAGAGGGGGTGGGAGGGGGAGGGAGAGGGAGGGTGAGGGGGAGAGAGGGAGGAGGGATGAGGGAGGGAGAGGGGCGAGGGAGGGGAGGGAGAGGGAGGGAGAGGCAGGGAGAGGGGGAGAGAGGGAGGAGGGATGGAGGGAGAGGGAGGGAGAGGGGGATGGAGGGAGGGAGGGAGGGAGAGGAGGGAGGGAGGGAGGAGGGAGGGAGGGAGAGGGGGAGGGAGGGGGAGAGAGAAAGGGGGAGGGAGGGAGAGAGGGGGGATAGAGGGAAAGAGAGAGAGGGCAGGGAGGGTGGAGGGATGGATGGAGAGAGAGGGGGAGGGAGGCAAGGGAGGGAGGGGGAGAGAGGGGGAGGGAGGGAGGGAGGGAGGAGAGGGAGGGATGGGGAGGGATGAGGAGGGAGAGGGGAAGGAGGGGGGGAGTGATGGAGGGAGAGAGAGGCAGGGAGGGAGGAGGGAGGGGTTGGGGGGGAGGAAGGGAGGGAGAGAGAGAGATTCTCTGTCTTGTTCTGTAAGTTGGACTTCTTACAGTACAGATCTTACACACCCTGCTATTAGTGAAGACCTTCTGTTGTAGGATCTTGTTTTTGTATAGTTGCCTTGTGCACTGCAATACTGCACGTGTGTTATAGCCTTTGTTGTTTTTGTTGTAAGTTTCACTATTAAAGAATGTGGAACTCTACGCACGCTGCGCCTTGGTCCTATCCTTTCAACAAACGGAACACGTGATTTTTGAATGACTAACCCTTCCTCTGTCCCCCACACATACAACATCTGTAAGGTCTCTCAGTCAGGTATTGAATTTCAAGCACAGATTTGATTCAAAAGACCAGGGTGCCTCATAAAGAAGGGTGATTGGTAGATGGTTAACAATAATAAATCAGACATTAAATATCTCTTTAAGCATGGTCAAGTTAATAATTGAGTATTAACCCACCCAGACACATCAAAGATACAGTTGTACTTCAGAACTGAACTGCAGGACAGAAATGAAAGTGCTCAGGGATGTTACCATGAAGCCATTGCTGATTTTACAGCTACAGAGTTCAATGATGGGATAAAACGGACGATGCATAAACAGCATGGTACAATAATGACCTAAATGACAGCAGAGTGAAAATAAGAACACAAATATACAGATAAAACATTCCACACCTTGCAACAAGGCAATAAAGTTGTTTGGTTGGATGTGGCACAACCAATTACTAAGTGTAAAGGGGCCATTACCTTCTTCACACAGGGGAATTGGGTGAGCATAACTTTGTAGATTAAATCAATTAAATAAGTATTTGTTATTTGTAAACTCAGGTCCCCTTGATCTAATATTCGGTTTTAGTTGAAGATAAGATAACATTCAGTCACAAAAAATAGAGAAAAACAGAAAAGGGGGCAAGTACTTTTTCACAGCACTATAGGTCATACACCTACTTGAGAAATTCTTAATGAAAGAGTATTGTAATTACATGGGCGTTCTCCCTAACCGGTGAAACATTATCTTATTCTCATGACCAGGAAGGAGGAAGAAATTGTGCCTGTTTTGCATACACATAAGGAAGCATCGGCTTTCTTTACGGAAGGTAGTGCACTATCTAAGGAATAGAGTGCCATTTCAGTGGGTTTCAAGGCTTCAAGGTGCAATTGGGGGGAGGGGTTCTGGCAGTTGTAGAAACAGTACAGTAGGTGTCCTGGGGGGCAGGCAGTGTGCACCCAATGTTGCGTTCAGTTTAGCGTACCACCCTCTGTAGTGCCTTGCGGTCAGCGACGGGGCAGTTGCCATACCAGGCTGTGATATACTCTCGATGTATACTCTCGATGTATACTCTCGATGGTGCACCTGTAGAACAGGGCCCTCTTGGACAGGCCAAATTTCTTCAGCCTCTCCTGAGGTTAAAGAGTTGCTGTCGTTCCTTCTTCAGTATGGTGTCCGTGTGGTTTGACCATTTCAGCTTGAACTTGAAGTTCAGGAGGAAGCGTGTGGTTCCTCCTGAAGTCTACAATCAACTCCTTTGTTTTTGCCAACATTGAGGGAGAGGTTGTTTACGTGGCACCACACTGTCAGAGTGCCTACCTCCTCCCTGTAGGCCATCTCGTCGTTCTTGGTAAATCAGGCCTACTATTGTCATGTCGTCCACGAACTTGATGATGGAGTTCGAACTGTTTGGGAATAAAGCGGGTACAGGAGGGAACTGAGCATGCACGCTTATGGGGCCCCCGTGTTGAGGATCAGTTGTCTAGCATCACCACCTGGGGGCGGCTCGTCAGGAAGGCCAGGACCCAGTTGCGTAGGGAGGAGTTCAGTCCCAGGGCTGTGAGCATTGTGGTGAGGCTTAGAGGGCACTATGGTATTAAAGGCCGAGCTGTAGTCGATGAACAGCAACCTCACATAGGCATTTCTCTTGTTCAGATGGGTGAGGGAAGTGTGCAGTGCCATGGCAATCACGTCGTCCGGTAGCAGGGCGGTAGGGGAATTGGAGAGGGTTGAGTGTGTCGGGGAGGGAGGAGGTGATGTAGCCTTTGACTAGCCTCTCTAAACACTTCATGATGACAGAAGTGAGGGCTACGGGTCGGTAGTCATTCAGTTAAGTTACCTTCCCTTTCTTGGGCACGGGGATGACAGTGGACATCTTGGGCACGGGGATGACAGAGAACATCTTGGGCACAGGGATGACAGTGGACATCTTGGGCACGGGGATGACAGTGGACATCTTGGGCACGGGGATGACAGAGAACATCTTGGGCACGGAGATGACAGTGGACATCTTGGGCACGGGGATGACAGTGGACATCTTGGGCACGGGGATGACAGTGGACATCTTGGGCACGGGGATGACAGTGGACATCTTGGGCACGGGGATGACAGTGGACATCTTGGGCACGGGGATGACAGTGGACACCTGGAAGCAGTTGGGGATAACAGCCTGAGCTAGAGAGATTGAAAATGTCCGAAAACTCAACAGCTAGCTGGTCTATACACGTGGCTCGAGGTGTCGTCTGGGCCGGCAGCCTTGCGAGGGTTAACACGTTTGAATGACTTACATACATCGTCTGTGGAGGCCATAAGCAAGTAGCCCTCGTTGTCCTCAGGGGCTCTCCCTTGGCAGCTCAGAATTGTTTTGCACGAAGTGTGAGAAGAAGGTGTTTAGCTCGTCCGGTAGGGCGGCATTAGCTTCCGAGACGTGACTGGATTTCCTTTTTGTAATCAGTGATCGTTAGAAACCTGCCAGATACTCCCGCTCAATCGCTCCGTCGCTTTGTCCCTGTACTGTACTTGTGTCTCACCATCTTGATCGATCTGCATAGGTTGTATTTGTACTGTTTAACCATACAATTGTCCCCCGGTCACCTTGCTGTGTGTATGAGCAGCGTCTTTCTCCTTCAGTCTCCCGACAAGGCTGCCATCAATCCACTGTTTTTGATTTGAATGAGTTTTTGAAAGACACTATCGTTATCACATCATCTATGCATTTTTTTTTAATGAATGCGGTGACTGAGTCAACGTATTCATTGATGTTATCCCTAGAGGCTACCCAAAACATATTCCAGTCTATGTGATCAAAACAGTCTTGGAGTATGGACCAGTGTTGTACAGACCAGACCACCGGAACAGATTTGCTGAACGGAGGACGGGAGATGGCCTTACACCACCCGTGTCGAAAAGGCATGTAGCAGTGGTCCAGCGTCAAATCTCTGCGAGTTGGACAGTTAATGTGTTGATAGTGTGCAGTTTGTTCAGGGTCCAATGAAGATTTTGATACATTTTGGTGTCGGCTTGGAGTGGGATGTACACAGCCGTGGCGATAATCCCTGAGAACTCTCTCGGAAGGTAAAAAGGGCCAACACTCGAAGTAAAACAGAGATTGGCTATTTCTTAATAGATATCAGTGCTTAACACTTAGTACTAATAGTTGGCCTAAATAGACATTACGGTAATACACTGAGCGTACAAAACATTAGGAACACCTGCTCTTTCCATGACATAGCCTGACCAGGTGAATCCCGGTGAAAGCTATGATCCCTTATTGAGGTCACTTGTTAAATACAGTGTAGATGAAGGGGAGGAGACAGGTTAAAGAAGGATTTTTAAACCTTGAGACAATTGAGACATGGATTGTGTGTGTGTGCCATTCAGAGATAGAACAGGCAAGAAAAAAGATTTAAGTGCCTTTGAACGGGGTATGACAGTAGGTGCCAGGCGCACCGGTTTGTGTCAAGAACTGAAACGCTGCTGGGGTTCGCGCTCAACAGTTTCCGATGTGTATCAAGAATGTCCCACCACCCAAAGGACATCCAGCCAACTTGACAAAACTGTGGGAAGCACTGGAGTCAACATGGGTGGAGGGGGGTGAAACTCAATATTAGGAAGGTGTTCCCAATGTTTGGTATACTCTGTGTATACAGTGTTAATCTTTCAACTCTGATATTTCATAATCAATGACCCAAAGCACCTACAGTTTACCTAATGTACTTCTGCACGTTTGTCATTGTTCCACATCCTCACCACATCCCTGTTCACAAACAAAAGGAGAAACTTTAGCCTACTTACGTAATACATTGGAAGGATTCTTAATCACATTGTCCTCTCCTCTTCCCTTCTGCCAAACGAAGGGAGAAAACTATTACATCTTATGGTACAAATGAGACTAGGTGGGAAATTTGACGCCTACTTGGACTTAATAGTTAGTAAGTGAAGAAATGACTTTTGAATCTTTGGAATGTGCAGATATTGTATTCAAGTGTCATTTCAAATGACAGATTATATTGTAGTTTACACAACATTCTTTTATCACAAAATCACATTGTTTGGTCACGTAATGGGACTTTATTAGCCCACTGTATTCAAAGCATCAATAGTTCATCGGTCAATGAAAGATGAAATAGTTGAAAGATTGTGCTGATTATAGTTAATCATCCCATTATAGAGGATAGTAACATCAATAAGGATCTGTTGAGATATTATACACAGCAGGATGCTTTTCTGCTTTTTCCCTAGAAGATGAGGCACTGTATAGGAACATCATGGGACTGTAGGTACCTGATCCATTTGTTGTGGGGGCTCTCTGAAATGGATAAAAAAATTAAAAACGTCAACACATGCATGACAGATGAAAGAACACTTTTCATCAGGTTGGCATTTATTGGGAAGACTCATGTACTGGAGGCAGCCCTGCAGGATAGTCACTAGCTGACAGCCACAAAGTCATAAAATCTGATTTCAAACCTAACTCTAACCTTAAAAGCACTGCTAACCTTATGCCCAATCCTAACATTAAATGGTTTTCATTCATTTTTACTACGTACACTACCGGTCAACAGTTTTAGAACACCTGCTCATTCAAAGGTATTTTTATATATTTTTTAATTATTTTCAACATTGTAGATTGTATATAGAAGACAGCCCTATTTGGTAAAAGACCTAGTCCATATTATGACAAAAACAGCGCCGATAAGCTAAGAGAAATGTCAGTCCATCATTACTTTAAGACGTGAAGGTCAGTCAATACAGAACATTTCAAGAACTTTGAAAGTTTGTTGAAGTGCAATCGCAAAAACCATCAAGCGATATGATGAAACTGGCTCTCATGAGGACCGCCACAGGAATGGAATACCCAGAGTTATCTTTGCTGCAGGGGATAAGTTCAGTAGAGTTAACTGCACCTCAGAAATTGCAGCCCAAATAAATACTTCACAGAGTTCAAGTAACAGACACATCTCAACATCAGCTGTTCAGAGGAGACTGCATGAATCAGGCCTTCATGGTCGAATTGCTGCAAGAAAACCATTACTAAAGGACACCAATAAGAGGAAGAGACTTGCTTTGGCCAAGAAACACGAGCAATGGACATTAGACCAGTGGAAATTAGTCCTTTGGTCTGGAGTCCAAATAGGAGATTTTTGGTTCCAACCACTGTGTCTTTGTGAGATGTGGTGTGGGTAAACGTATGATATCTGCATGTGTATTTCCCAGCGTAAAGCATGGAGGAGGAGGTGTATTGGTGGAGGAGGAGGTGTTGGGGTGTTTTGCTGGTTGGTGATTTATTTAGAATTCAAGGCATACTTAACCAGCATGGCTATCACAGCATTCTGCAATGATACGCCATCCCATCTGGTTTGCGTTTAGTGGGACTGTTGTTTGTTTTTCAACAGGACAATGACCCAACACACCTCCTGGCTGTGTAAGGGCTATTTTTACCAATAAAGAGAGTGATAGAGTGCTGTATCAGATGACCTGGCCTCCACAATCCCCTGACCTCAACCAAATTGAGAAAGTTTGGGATGAGTGGGCCCATAGAATTAAGGAAAAGCAGCCAGCAAGTGCTCAGCATTTGTGGGAACTCCTTCACGAAGGTTGGAAAAGCATTCCAGGTGAAGCTGGTTGAGAGAATGCCAAGAGTGTACAAAGCTGTCATGAAAGCAAAGGGTGGCTATTTGAAGATTTTCAAGTATAAAATACATTGTGATTTGTTTAACACTTTTTTGGTTACTACATGATTCCATATGTGTTATTTCATAGTTTTGATGTCTTCACTATTATTCTACAATGTAGAAAATAGTAAAAATAAAGAGAAATCCTTGAATGTGTAGCTGTGTTCAAACTTTTGACTGGTACTCTGTATATAGACAATTTTAACTTTGGACTGCCTACAGGACAAGATTCATCCAATAAACGTCAACCTGACAGTTTAAGGGAGATGTGAGAGGACCACCTGCTGAAAGTGCAAATCCCCCCCCCCCCCTTCAGTAGTGTATATGACAAGACCTGTGTGTGTGTACATGTAGCCAATCATAAAATACCTACTGCGTACACTAGAGACACATACTGTAGGGTGTGAACGTAAATTCAATCTGGAGTGCCAGAGTGCGCTCTGAGTGCTCTCTGGGCATTCGAAAATTCAGAGCTTTGTCAGATTGTCCATTCATAAATTTAGAGCGTTTTGCTCTCGGAGCGTTCGGAGCGCACATTGGATGCTCTGGTCGAAGAGTAGGGTTGATCCGAGTGCTCTGGCCTCACAACGGCAGTCAAGCACCCAAGCTAACTAGCTAACTTGCTGGCTACTTCCAGATACAAATGAGAGACATCCCGATGGGGTTTGTGGTGATTGTATGGAGATTGTGACTTAAATGGCGTCCCTTGACAAGGCAAGAACAAGATGTATGTCAGGAGAAGTGCAGTATTATCATAAGGAGATGCATACTTGGAATACGGAGGAGAAATGGAGGGAAAAAGAGAGGCAGAGGAGGTCTAAGAGAGAGAGGGAAGAATATGGTGAGCTTGAGCCGGTTATAAAGGGTGGGAAAAAGGGAGATGGTTTGTTAAAGAAGAACAGTAGAAAGTGTAAGCAGAGTGAGATGAAGACAGGAGGAGAAATGGAAGTGAATGAGGGAGAAGTATCAGAGGTGGTCAGTGTGGTGAAGTTCTCGGAGCCCGAGGCTTGCAACAAGGTCAGGATAAAGATGAGTCTGTGACAGTAGGAGTGAAGTTTTTGGAAAAAGTGGACCCTTGCCTTTTGGCTGATCCATTTGTGGTTTCAGGGTGGGTGAAAACAGAGTTGGGTACTGTGGAATCGGTCAGGATAACCAGAAGTGGTCTTGTAATAATTGTTTGTGTTTGTGCTGGTCAGAGGGAGAAGGCACTTGGCGTTAAACGAATGGGGGGGGGCAAGTCATTTGAATTGTTTCGCTCTCAAGATTAGGGTGCCATTGAAAGGAGTGATTACTGGGGTAGTGGTAAATGTGAAAGCTGACCAACTGAAGGGGAAGATTCC
The DNA here is from genome assembly GCF_034236695.1 of Oncorhynchus nerka. Classification (NCBI taxonomy): domain Eukaryota; kingdom Metazoa; phylum Chordata; class Actinopteri; order Salmoniformes; family Salmonidae; genus Oncorhynchus; species Oncorhynchus nerka. The sequence goes on along the minus strand of NC_088418.1, from coordinate 44,046,138 downwards.
CGGTGTTTGTGATGCTCGTCGTTTGGTGAGAGAGGGGTGAAACAGAAGAGTCATTTCCTGTACTTTTGAGTTTTGATGTTGAGTCTTTGCCCGACAAAATGATGTTAGGATATATAAGTTATCCTGTACAAGCTTTTGTGGCGAATACATTACATTGTTACAGGTGTCAAGCTTATGGGCACGAGGCAGCAGTGTGTAGGAGGGAGATTCCTAGGTGTGAGAAGGTTGCAGAAGGGCAGGTTGAGGTTTCCAGAGTTAGAGTGGTGCATAAGTTGTTCAAATGCTGAGGCAGTGAAGAAAGTAGAGGAAGATGGGCCAAGGGGGAGGGATCCTGAGAGAAGTGGCGTGAGTTTGGGGTCAAATTGATCAGAAGTACAGTGTAGACATTGTTAATGTTGTAAATGACCTTTGTACCTGGAAACAGATTTTTTTATGGAATATGTACATAGGCGTACAGAGGCCCATTGTCAGCAACCACCACTCCTGTGTTCCAATAGCACGTCGTGTTAGCTAATCCAAGTTGATCAGTTTAAAAAGCGAATTGATCATTAAAAAAACCTTTTGCAATTATGTGAGCACAGCTGAAAAATGTTGTCCTGATTAAAGAAGCAATAAAACTGGCCTTCTTGTCACGTTTTGACCTTTATTTCCTTTGTTTTGTCGTTATTTAGTATGGTCAGGGCGTGAGTTGAGGTAGGCAGTCTATGTTTGTTTTTCTATGATTTGGGGATTTCTATGTTTTGGCCTAGTATGGTTCTCAATCAGAGGCAGGTGTCATTAGTTGTCTGATTGAGAATCCTACTTAGGTAGCCTGGGTTTCACTGTTTGTTTGTGGGTGATTGTCTATGTTAGTTGCTTGTGTCAGCACAGTTCTCATTATAGCTTCACGGTCGTTTATTGGTTTGTATAGTTTGTATTCAGTGTTCAGTGCTTTCTTTAATTTAAAAAATCATCATGAACACATACCACGCTGCATTTTGGTCCGTTCCTTATGATGATCGTGACACTTCTTTAGACTAGTTGAGTATCTGGAGCATCAGCATTTGTGGGTTCGATTACAGGCTCAAAATGGCTAGAAACAAAGTCCTTTCTTCTGAAACTCATCAGTCTATTCTTGTTCTGAGAAATAAAGTTATTTCCATGTGAGAAATTGCCAAGAAACTGAAGATCTCGTACAACGCTGTGTACTACTCCCTTCACAGGACAGCACAAACTTGCTCTAACCAGAATAGGAGTGGGAGGCCCCGCTGCACAACTGAGCAAGAGGACAAGTACATTAGAGTGTCTAGTTTGACAAACAGACACCTCACAATTCATCAACTGGCAGCTTTATTACATAGTACCCGCAAAACACCAGTCTCAACGTCAACAGTGAAGAGGTGACTCCAGGATGCTGGCCTTCTAGGCAGAGTTGCAAAGAAAAATACATATCTCAGACGGGCCAATAAAAAGAAAGATTAAGATGGGCAAAAGAACACAGACACTGGACAGAGGAACTCTGCCTAGAAGGCCAGAACCCCGGAGTCGTCTCTTCACTGTTGACGTTTGAAGGAAGTCTGAAGGAAGTATGCTTTGAATTGATTTCCCTCAGTCATTGGGTGCATTTCTTTTGTCACACTCTCTTCTAACAAGTCCTTGTGAGTACCAGGGAGGGAAAACAGAAGGTGTTAGACTGGTAGCTTTCAGGAATGGGGTCGTAATATTCTGTAACTTAAACCGTTGAAAACTGAAATAATTTGTGCCACATAAATATTAGCCAGGAAGAGTTCAATATTGATCCACTATATTGACGCTTACACAAAATTACAAATTTACGATCAAAAGGGGGGGGACAGAGTTGTTTCAAATGACAGGGCATATACCCACCACTTGCATACAGTAAACCACTCTACACTGTAACAAGCACTTCAATTCATATAATTGAAATATTGAGGTTTGCCCTGAAGAGGGCAGAACATCATCACATTTGCTGAGGAGAAAAGCAAATGGGAAAGATATGAGGATGTTACAGGTGTAGGGGGACATTATTTACACATTGCACATCTTTCTATTTCAAAAATAGTTAGACGACACATTATCACTGGATTTCTGAAAGACCACATTATGTAGGCTAATGATTGATAACATTGTGGAAATGTAGCCTACGGTATAAACAAGCGGAATAGAATCAAATCATTTGAATGCTATGATACCAGAAATATCCTACAATCACATCGAACGAGTCGTTATTTATGATGCAAGGTGATTTGTAAATCAGACAGACACCTACAGTCATTTTGATTCTCTGGAACACGGCCAGTGCCTAGATGGCAGCTTGCAGGAGAGCAATACCTTATACGTCAGAGCGACGCTAGCAATGACGAGCACACCAACTCTCCTCCATGCCTTTACCTTCGGCTCCAAAGAAAAGAGAAGCCCTCATCAGTACCACTGCGATGACACTTCTGTAGCCTGTGACCACGGGTACAGACCAACTTCTGTCAACTTGAATGATCAATAATTAACGGTCTTTGGACCACATTTGCTCGACTGAGAACAACAAACAACTCTTACTCTTTTAACAACTAACTAACCAACCAACTACAGTTCTGTGAACATTTCGTGGGTGCGTTTGTTTCCCTTATGTCCCGAAAATCTAGCGACAATGACTATAGTCTTCGTAGTATGAGCAACCTGATGGGTGAGAGGAGGAAGAAAGTGAACGATGACGGAGAGCGGAGCCTCATCAAAGCACCGTCCAACGCGAGCATCAACAGCCAGGCTGTCCCTGCCAATGCCGCTACCGCCACCTCCACCGGGGACCTGGAGAGAGAGGCGCGTAAACAGTTCCAGCAAGATGTCACGCCTGCGTTTGTTTATGTTCTGGCCGCGTTCTCCGCGCTGGGTGGCTTTCTGTTCGGCTATGACACCGGGGTAATCTCGGGAGCGATGCTCCTGCTCAAGAGGGAGATGAATCTCAGCGCCCTGTGGCAGGAGGTTCTGATCTCTAGTACTGTGGCTGCCGCCGCGCTGTCCGCGTTGGCCGGCGGGTTCTTGAACGGAGTTTTCGGGCGCAGGGTCTGCATCCTCCTGGCTAGTTTTATCTTCACATCTGGGGGAATAGTGCTTAGCGCAGCTCCGGATAAGGAGGTTCTCCTGGTCGGACGTCTCATTGTCGGGCTTGGACTTGGTAAGGTGTCTCCTCAGTTTCTGCAACTTTTCACTTGTTTACTTATCTCGTTCACAAGACAATTAGCCTGGGGATGAGATGACCTGTTTACAGGTAGGGTAACAAAAATGTAATTGCTGACACAAAAAAAAAGAACTTTGGTAACGGTTGACAAGCTTTTAGTTATTAAAATACAAATTCTAGAAAGGGGGTGTCTTGCCCAACTAATGGGGCAAGATGCCCCTCCCTGTGGAGCAAGAGGCCCGCTGAAAATGTGTGCTTTTAGTAATTCACTCTAGAAAGCTAGTTATATTTTATTAGACCAATGAAATATTGAAACAAAATGGCATTGTACATCTCACTATTAATAACCTATGATGAGATTTTAATGTAAGCCTAAACTCTATTTTAGGCTTACATTAAAACCTTATTTTTACATCACCTGCACATTCTCTTAAATCCCAGCAGATGCTAGCTCATGCTAACTAACTAGCTAACTCACATTCCTACTCAAAATCAACATTTCTAATGATATTGTATGATTTATTTCTGCAGTTTAAGATATTGTTTGATTTATAACCTCCAGATTCACCTGAAATGTGCTTACATTAATGCTAGAAACAAATCCCCAACTTAAAAAGGGGTAAGATGCCCCTGGGGTTTTCAGGGGTTTACATATAGAATATTAGAGGAGGCGTTTAGCTATAGGGCCTCACTGCTATTGGTCAGATTTTTGCAACCAATCACATCATGTGTTGTGTCCTATTGTGATTGGTCCCTGAGCCTATATGAGGCCATTTTGAAATATATAAAATACTCTTCCTTTTTCATCTGTAAAACCAACACAGAAGGCCAGAACCTAAGATTTAGTCTGTCAGTGAGAGATTAGTAAAACCTTGATGAAGGTCAAGGACCAAAATGCGTACGTTTTACTTTTAACAATAAAGAAGCTCCTTTATCAACTTCCACTGTCCTCAGAGAGTTGTTGAATTTACTCTTCATTTCAGGCTCATCTCATTCACCTAGACTAGGGATTTTTATCTGTGTAGGGGTAAGCCTAGTTTATTACTTTTTATTTAACCTTTATTTAACTCGGCAAGTCAGTTAAGAACAAATTCGTATTTTCAATGACAGCCTAGGAACACTCGGTTAACTGCCTTGTTCAGGGGCAGAACGACATGTTTTTACCTTGTCAGTTCAGGGATTCAATCTTGCAACCTGTTGTTTACTAGTCCAATGCTCTAACCACTAGGCTACCTGCCGCCAATCACATTACACTTAGACAGTTTAGGTTATCATCATCAGAGGGCAACTAATGTGCATGCATGTGTTGTGTCTTTGGCTATGCCGGATCCATTTCTGTAATTAATATTACCTGATTGAGCTAATCATGTAAATGTAATTAACTAGAGAGTCGGGGCACCATGAAATAATATTTATAGAGCAGTTATCTTCCGAATAAACTCTAAAAGAACTAGTAATATTTTACATCAATAGCAGTCAATATTAATCATCACCTTATTTCAGTCTCATCTGAAAGTTGTAAATTCTTGGTTATCTTCACGAACCCTGGCTAACAAGTTGAATCAGAAATACAAAACTGGGTTTAATTATTTATTTACTAAATGCCTAACTAATCACACAGAATTACATATACACAGAATGAATCATATCTTCATTACAAATTATGTCATAAAGGAAAACGTCCCTAGCAGACGGAACAGATATGACAGCTGGTTACACAAAGAAAAGTGGGTTGGGTTTGAGTGAAAGAGCGGGAAGACTGAGGAACAAAGGGAGAAGCTGTGCTATCGTAAATACAATATCCTATGCATTCTAAGTTACCGCCCATTTGGAAAAGGAAAATGCAATAAATATTTACTCTGAGCTGCCCTTCAATAGGTTGCTGGTAGATGGATGGCCGTATTGCCCAACAGAGTCCTTTGAAGAGTGTCTCTGGTGGTGAACGGGAAACGTTGTAGTGTTGTCGTTGGGTGGTAGATGGGATACTCTGTCTGTCCTCTCCTAGACCACGTTTACAGCTGCTGTTGCTAACTCAATGGCTAGGAGGTATCACTTCTGTAGCAAATAAGAGTTCAAAGTTCATACCATTCGCAACCAAAGCTCACGCAGAGGTTGGCTTCGTTCTGTAATTATTATCTGAATCCTTCTGACATCGGATCGTCATCCTAATGTACATTTTCGTCAAGGGCTTATATAGTGGAGGGAGAAGGGTTCGTTTCATAGTTTATAGCCCATGTCTCTTCACAGGGGCGGGCCACTGATTGAGCAGAGCCCTAACCTTATGAAAATCCAAATTTCTAATTTGGAAGCTAAAATTACATTGAATCTTTTCACCAATAATTTACATTTAAACATTTGAATTGCACAACAATTCCATGTGAATCTGATAACTATAATGTGTAGACTTTCTCAGATACAGTTTAGGTCGTCCTGTCATCAGTCATAATGTCTCAGATGACAACTGATCTGACATCATATTCATTAAGTACCAACGCATATTTTCAACTGGTTCTATTTCCGAAATATGGTTCCTTACCCTCCACTTGTTTGATGTTCAAATCAAATCAAATTTTATTTGTCACATACACATGGTTAGCAGATGTTAATAATGCGAGTGTAGTGAAATGCTTGTGCTTCTAGTTCCGACAATGCAGTAATAACCAACAAGTAATCTAACTAACAATTCCAAAACTACTGTCTTATACACACAAGTGTAGGGGGATACAGACTCTCTGTTTAACAAAGGCTATTCAAGAGTCCCTCTAGAGTCAAGAGAGAGGCAAGGGAGAAAGGTATTTATGGGGGGGTTATAAACCTTACCCACAGGCCAACATCATGACACATGACAACACATGCCTTGTAGGCTACAGTATTTTGATTGGCAAACCTAATACAAAACTGAGAAAGTTCACTTCTTAGGCTATTGAGTTATCTCACATGAAAAATAAGTGAGACCTTTGTGCCAATAGTATCCTCATGGGTGGGCCCACCTAATGTGATGGGTTATATTGACCAAAATCTATGTAGGTTAAACTTAAAAAAGGATAGTCAATACTTTATTTAGCCGTATACCAAAACAATAATCAAACTAGAAGTTGATAACTTCATCCCACTACTTTGAGACTGGCTTGTTGTCAGGGTTACTGATTTCTGACTGCAGTGCCTAGGCCTATGGTATTTTTGGAGGTAGTAGGCTTTGGCAAGATTTCATACTGTTTGGCATTCAATGAGAATTCGATGTACCAAAGGTATTTATAGCAACTTCTGGGTGACACGTAGCCTTGATTTTGCCCTTTGATTGGAAATTAAGATTGGTGTGTCATGCTTAGTAGAGTAATGTTCATAATATGGTGTTACTTTGGGCATTAAAATCATGTAGTGGTAAAGCAGTGTGCCATGCTTGGAAGTCATCACTGTTAAGCCTTGTCTTAGTTCTTGGCGTCATTGAGCACAACAAGTGGAGGAATAGACGAGGGGTGCTATTCTTTGTGTGTTTTTGCTGTTTGAGTGAACTAGTCATAGTGATTGGCCAATCTTTGTTTTTGTTTTGGACACCAATTAATAGACCCAGAGAGTAAGCCTGTGCAAATATGAATCACCCTTTTATCTTTCAAAAACTGCTCTCTCTCTCTCTCTCACACACACACGCGCGCGTACTCACGCACGCAAACACACACAGTAGACGATCACTCTCTTCTCGCTCAATATTACCCCTCAGACACATCAATCTTCCAAAACAAATTAAATTGTTAGTATTTTTTCCAAAGATTGAAAGAAGCAGTTTATCCGGCCTTCGAAATAGTTCGTTGATCGGGTCACACGGGTTACATTTGCCTCTCCGTCTCTAGGCATTGGGTTTATGTCTGTTCATGCATTACTCATTTTGATGCCAAACCCACCGCTGGTGTGTGTGGCTAAAGAGCTCTATTTTCATCTCATTCAACAAATGTAAATGCCTGGAGTTTGCCAAACAGCACTGTCACTTGGATTGGAACCGGTGCCTTGGTCAGATGACATGAACATAGAGCTCTTTTGGCCACACACCCCAGTGGTGGTTTTGGCATTGAATTGAGAATGCATGAGCATAAGGCTGCATACCTATTGTAAAAAAATAGTGGTGGACCTTTGATGCTATGGGGCTATGTTACTCCCACATGGATATCAAGGATCTGGAAGGATTCTGTAGAGAGAAATGGCCTCCCATTTTAGAAAAAGGATTGTCGTTATCCTCACAAGGTAAAGGTATTGAAAACAGGGGTGTGAGAAAAACAATTATTACTTGTTAATTTCTCGGAGAAATTGTTTTAGTATTACATAATATAATTTCCCTTTTTTTTAGCATACAATATACAGTACTAGTCAAACGTTTGGACACACCTACTCATTCAAGAGTTTTTCTTTATTTGTACTATTTTCTACATTGTAGAATAATTGTGAAGACATCAAAACTATGAAATAACACATATGGAGTCATGTAGTAACCAAAAAAGTGTTTAAAAAAAATCTAAATATATTTTATACTTGAGATTCTTCAAAGTAGATACAGCTTTGCCTTGATGACAGCTTTGCACACTTTTGGTATTCTCTCAACCAGCTTCATGAGGTAGTCACCTTGAATGCATTTAAAATAACAGGTGTACCTTGTTAAAAGTTCATTTGTAGAAATTATTTCCTTCTAAATGTGTTTGAGGTAGGGTGGTATACATAAGATAGTAAAAGACCAAGTCCATGTTAGGGAAAGAACAGCTCAAATAAGCAAATAGAAACAACTGCCCATCATTACTTTAAAAGACATGAAGGTCAGTCAATACAGAACATTTCAAGAACTGTGAAAGTTTCTTCAAGTGCAGTCGCAAATCCAATAAGTGCCATGATAAAACTGGCTCTCATGAGGACCACCACAGGAAAGGAAGACCCAGAGTTACCTCTGCTGCAGAGGATAAGTTCAGTAGAGTTAACTGCACCTCAGAAATTGCAGCCCAAATAAATGCTTCACAGAGTTCAAGTAACAGACACATCTCAACATCAACTGTTCAGAGGAGACTATGTGAATCAGGCCTTCATGAATTGCTGCAAAGAAACCACTACCAAAGGACACCAATAAGAAGAAGAGACTTGTAAACTGGTGGAAATGAGTCCAAATTTGAGATTCTAAGTTCCAACCGCTGTGTCTTTGTGAGACGCAGAGTAGGTGAACGGATGATCTCCTCATGTGTGGTTGCCACTGTGAAGCATGGAGGAAGAGGTGTGATAGTGTGGGGGTGCTTTGCTGGTGACACTGTCAGTGATTTATTTAGAATTAAAGGCACACTTAACAGCATTCTGCAGCGATACGCCATCTCATCTGGTTTGCGCTTAGTGGGACTATCATTTGTTTTTCAACGGGACAATGACCCAACACAGCTCCGGGCTGTGTAAGGGCTATTTGACCAAGAAGGAGAGTGATGAAGTGCTGCCTAAAATGACCTGTCCTCCACAATTACCCAACCTCAACCCAATTGAGATGGTTTGGGATGAGTTGGACCGCAGACTGAAGGAAAACTAGCCAACAAGTGCTCAGCATTTGTGAGAAGCATTCCAGGTGAAGCTGGTTGAATAATGTCAAGAGTGTGCAAAGCTGTTATTCTACTTTGAAGAATCTCAAATATAAAATGTATTTTGATTTGTTTAACACTTTTTTGGTTACTATATGATTCCATATGTATTATTTTATAGTTTTGATCTCTTCACTATTCTACAATGTAGAAAATAGTAAAAAGAAAGAAAAACCCTTGAAACTTTTGACGGGTACTGTACCTCAGTATTTTCTAGAGTTAATTTTGCTCATCTTTATCAAGTGTGTCAATAATTTCGGACCCCACTGTATTCCGAGCGTTCCCTGTCACACGTCCAATCACATTAGAACTTTAATTGCTTGGCATTTCTGAGGGAAGGTCATTCTTGCCGTTTGTCAGGATGAGGCAGAAATGCATACCTTTGACTGGTCTTTAACACAAGCCTGGGGTTTGGTTCATCTTACCATCTTGGGCCAATTATTGGTGAGTTGACCTTTAGGGGAACACATTGGAGAGCTGTGCAGAGTCCCAAATGGCACCATATTCCCTTCATAGTGCACTACTTTTGACCAGGGCCTGTAGGGCTCTAGGGATTAGGCTGCCATTTGGGATGCATCCTTGTTCTATGGTATGTCTAGAAGGCACAGAATGACGATGATCTGTTTCTATCGATCTATGATATTGTCCGTTTGATTATTGACAGACCGGTATTTATTGACCAACACCATTGAAGTCAATGTCCTAATTTGATCTCAATCATAACATGTCGTAACTGATTTAAAAATGACTTGACAGATAGAACTCAATCTAATGATGGTGTTAAATCCGGTTTTGTGGATATTATGAAAGGTGTCCTGTCGGGGGTCGAGTCCTGTACACTTTTCTGTTTACATTATTAACAATATTGACTTGTCTGTAAAAAAATGTTAACCTGCACTTGTATGCCGATGATGCTGTTCTGTATGCTATTGGCCCCACGGTTGACCAGGCTCTATCTGAACTACAGTTTGACTTCATTGCTTTACAGAAAAACTTTATTGACCTGAAATTAGTACTGATGTTGTTCCCTAGAGCACATAAAAATATCTTTGATGCTTTTAGCCTATTGCATATTGATGTGTTAGTTAAGAGGCTGAGAATAAAAAATGGTCTTCCTCTATAGAAGTAGGTCCTGCCTCTCGCTACATAGTAGAAAGCAGATGATTCAGTCAACGCTCCTGTCGGTCCCAGACTATGGCCACATCGTCTATATGAACGCAGCTGCCACTTCATTAAAGCCGTTAGATGTAGTTTATCATAGAGCATTGCACTTTATTACGGGCGACAATGTTAGTGGTCATCACTGCAGTCTCTACCAGAAAGTTGGTTGGCCCTCTTTGATGTCACGTAGGTTGCGTCACACAATACATTGCTATGTTTTCATTTATAAAGCCCTTTTACACAAAGTCCCATTGTACCTAGCAGCATTACTAAACTTTAGACATAATGTTACCACACCCCATCTCAGGGATGGCTAACTCTGGACATTCCTTTGGTCTCTACTGAGTTAGGTAAATCAGATTTGAGTTCTTGCACCTTATTTGTGGAACAATCTTCAAAATGTTCTTAAATGTGATGTTCCGGTGCCTCTAGGTGAATTCAGAAAGCTGATTGAGGACCTTTTTACTGATGAATGTGTTTGTGTTTTAGGACCGTGTTTCTCTTTCTTCTTGCATTTTGTATTTTCTGTCTTTTATGTCATTCAGGGCTCATCTGTAAAAGAGACCTTGGTCTCAGTATGACTCCTTGATAAAATAAAGGTTCTATAAAATACTATTTTCTTACTGTGGATGGGATACATCAGTCTGATCCTGAAAATCCATGACCCCTACTGCAGTACCATGCACTTGTTGTATTATAGAGAGTGCTGCTAGTCCTCCATTGAAGCCCACAATGTGACATTCATGACTTGACATGGTGACTACTTGCTATAAATAGAAAGCCTTTGACACATGATGCTCCTACGTTCAGGATAGTGTGTGCTGCTGTCCTTGGTCCTGAAAGGAGAGGTCATTATAATGGATGGCGGGGACTGTGGCCGTGGCTGTGAGAGTCTTGGTGCTGGTGGACTCCACATGAGTCTGAGAACTGAGTAGAGGGCTGGGGAGACCAGAGGGACTGACTAAAGACCGTCGCTGATAACAAGAGAAGGAGGGAGTGATGGGGAGGAAAGGAGGGCTCTCCCACTCCCTCAGAACCCGCCCAGCAAACCGGGAACATTCCTACAACATTAGCTAAGATTTACATTAAGTTCTAGTTATTCTGGGCATGCACTTCACAACTTTCTAAAATCTGCTCACATTTCCAGATTTCCTTGTCCCAAATCTTTCATTCTGTCCATCCTCAACCACAGGACGGTGGTGCTCACATTACACAATGATTCACTAATTGATCTTGCTCTGCAATTCTCAGTTGTCGTAGGAAAAAAATGCCAACACGCAAACAGCGAGCTGCTTTATTACTGTGCACGTTAGTATGTGCAGAAACATAAAAAAAGAGACGGAGACGCTGTCACGCCCTGACCATAGAGAGCTTTTATTCTCTGTTGGTTAGGTCGGGGTGTGATTTAAGGGTGGGTTATCTAGGTGAATTATATTTCTATGTTGGCCTAGTATGGTTCCCAATCCGAGGCAGCTGTTTATCGTTGTCTCAGATTGGGTAGCCATTTTCCCATTGTGCTTTGTGGGATCTTGTCTATGTATAGTTGCCTGTGAGCATTATATTAACAGCACGTTTCGTTTGTTCTTTAAAGTTTTCTATTCCAAAATAAAGGATGGAACATACCACGCTGCATCTTGGTCCACTCCTTATAACGATCGTGACAGACGCAGAATATTGACTTTAAATAAAAAATAATATGAAATGACCTTCTTGGTTTCTGTCACGGTAGGACTCAGAGGTAATATTGAAAAGACACGTGCGTTCTGTCCACAGCTCCACCAATCTGTCTTCCATCACCTCGGTCCACGTGGTGTGTTGTTGTTGCTGTCCACTTCACCGTTATTGTTTCGGTCTCACATGCTGAGTGCTCATTGGCTTTTGGCAGTGGTCCCTGGCCAATCGCGTCAGAGCACTTCTCATACTGCAAGGTGCACAACCAACATTTCTGACGTGGTAAAATGATTGGGACATCCAACAGGGGTCTGGAAAACGGAACAGCCATCATCCGTGCGTCCTTGACCCGCTCAAACTAGGCGTGTCCCGACATGCTGATCCTATACCAAGTTCATAGGATTTCACCCCGATCGTGAACATTTGTCAAGGATGGCAAAAAAACGTGCCGAATTTGTGCCCAAATCATGTAGTGTATGTCCTGCATTAGGGTTTTTTATCTAACATTAGGATAACATCCTAAAAACATTCACTCTCTCTCTAGCTGTCTGTCTCTCTCTTTGTGCCTATCTCTCTCTCTCTCCTTTATTTTAATCCACATGGAAAACTTTCCGACATAAGAAATGCTCCAATACTCTTAACTCCATTCACAACCACGTGTTCAGTTATTTGTTCTGCTCTCTGCATGTGTATGATGAAAATAAAATGACCAACGTGTCAAATGTGATATGTAGAGGAGCAGTCTTTGACAGAAGAGCAAACAGAGTTGAACCCTTTGTCAATGTTGAAGCATGCTCAGCTCTAGTTGCTTACTTGGCGGTGTTACCCACTGGAGCGACTGGGTGCGCGTGCTTTTGCTCCAGCCCTAGTAGTAAACTCATCAAGGACCTCACTCTGAGTCTGGACCGTGATTAGCTGAATCGGGTGTGTCAGGCTACTGCAGGGCTGGAGCAAAAAACCTGCACCCCTAGTAACTCTACAGGTGTAGTTGGCAACTCTATCAACCACACCTCTAGGGCTGGTCACCCCTAGGGTTGTATGAACGACAACCCTAGGGCCCTTACCTTTAACAGTAGGACCCATCCCTCCAGCCCTCACTCCTGGGTAAAAAGAAGAAGAATAAAATGCCAGATATTGATTAACCCCCTTATCGTATGACGGCGAGGTTGCATGGTGAAGCAAGCGGTTCCCATGGTAACAGGTAGCTACGTCGTCTGCCGGGCAACTGGAAGAGAGACAGGAAGCAGTGCACTCTGAGTGCTATTAATAGTCCCTTATCGGTGTGGCGCAGAGCGGTGATGTCACAGCCCTTGTCAGATGAATCCGGGCAAACACATGTTGTTTGTTCTAGCAGTCAGAGTAAATATGTAGTCGTTTTGGCGTGGTCAGTGGCTGCAGCAGCTGACAACAACACTGACTTGCATGCTGGTATAGGCTACAGTATCTCTGATGTAGTGGATGCACTACAGACATTGAGATATATGTTGCAGATCTGGATACAGAGATGACTGATGTTGTGGTTGATGTTGTTTAGTCTGTCAGACATGATTGATGTTGTGCACATTGATGAGGGCTCTTTAGTGCCCTAATGGCTAGTGTGTGATTGGTGCAGCAGCTCTGTGGTTGAGTGTTTTGATTGGTCAGGTTCTCTAGATGAGAGATGTGGCTGAGGACACTCAGATTCCACTTGATTGTGGAGAGGATATGTGGTTTCATGCCTAACTCAGACCCTATACCATTGTTATTGAATTAGGTAAACCAGTGGACTGAACTGATCATACATAAAAGCTGAATTTGCACTTATCCATAAACCTTGACTGTACTGCACTGTACTGTACTGTACTATATGCTCTGAAGTTTCCCCTAGGTGTAGATCTAGTATCAGCTTCCCCTCCCCCAATGCTACACTCATCTGAGATTAGTGTCTAGGGGCATCTTCACCCTACACTGTCTGGTTCTACACTCCTCATCGTGTCTTCCCTGTTCCTCTGCCCCATCCCACATGAGTAGGTATTGCGTCCATGACGGTGCCAGTGTACATAGCCGAGACGTCTCCCCCCCACCTGAGAGGCCAGCTGGTGACAGTAAACACACTGTTCATCACGGGAGGCCAGTTCACTGCCAGCATCATAGACGGGGCCTTCAGCTACCTACGCCACGATGGATGGAGGTGAGACAATTGCTCTACATGCCTCATCTTTGAATATCTCAAAAATATCTCATTTATCCCCATTTTTTTTTTTTTTTTTTTTTTAGGGGGTAGATAGATTGTAGAATCGATAAATATAATTGTCTGCATAATTTCCAATCCCCACATATTTTATGGTAAGTATATATGCACTGTATACAGTTGAAGTCGGAGGTTTACATACACTTAGGTTAGAGTCATTAACTTGTTTTTCAACTCGTTTTGGTAAGTCGGTTAGGACATCTACTTTGTGCATGACACTAGTCATTTTTCCAAGAATTGTTTACGGACAGATTTTTTTATTTATAATTCACTGTATCACAATTCCAGTGGGTCAGAAGTTGACTGTGCCTTTTAAACAGCTTGGACAATTCCAGAAAATTATGTCATTGCTTTAGAAGCTCCTGATAGACTAATTGACATCATTTGAGTCAATTGGAGGTGTACCTGTGGATGTATTTCAAGGCCTACCTTCAAACTCAGTGCCTCTGCTTGACATCATGGGAAAATCCAAAGAAATCAGCCAAGACCTCAAGAACAAATTGTGCACCTCCACAAGTCTGGTTCATCTTTGGGAGCAATTCCCAAACGCCTGAAGGTACCACGTTCATCTGTACAAACAATAGTACGCAAGTATAAACACCATGGGACCACGCAGCCATCATACCGATCAGGAAGGAGACTCGTTCTGTCTCCTAGAGATGAACGTACTTTGGTGCAAAAAGTGCAAATCAATCCCAGAACAACAGCAAAGGACCTTGTGAAGATGCTGGAGGAAACAGGTGCAAAAGTATCTATATCCACAGTAAAACGAGTCCTATATCGACATAACCTGAAAGACCTCTCAGCAAGGAAGAAGTCATTGCTCCAAAACCGCCATAAAAAAGACAGACTACAGTTTGCAACTGCACATGGGGACAAAGATCGTACTTTTTGGAGAAATGTCCTCTGGTCTGATGAAATAGAACTTCTTGGCCATAGTGACCATTGTTATGTTTGGAGGAAAAAGGCGGATGCTTGCAAGCCGAAGAACACCATCCCAACCGTGAAGCACGGGGGTGGCAGCATCATGTTGTGGGGGTGCTTTGCTGCAGGAGGGACTGGTGCACTTCACAAAATAGATGGCATCATGAGGAGGGGGACAATATGTGGATATATTGAAGCGACATCTCAAGATGTTAAAGCTTGGTTGTAAAACTCTTCCAAATGGACAATGACCCCAAGCATACTTCCAAAGTTGTGGCAAAATGGCTTAAGGATAACAAAGTCAAGTTATGGGAGTGACCATCACAAATCTCTGACCTCAATCCTATGGAAAATGTGTGGGCAGAACTGAACAATCATCTGCGAGCAAGGAGGCCTACAAACCTGACTCAGTTACACCAGCTCTGTCAGGAGGAATGGGCCAAAATTCACCCAACTTATCATGGGAAGCATGTGAAAGGCTACCCGAAACGTTTGACCCAAGTTAAACACTTTAAAGGCAATGCTTCCAAATACTAATTGAGTGTATGTAAACTTCTGATCCACTGGGAATGTGATGAAAGAAATAAAAGCTGAAATAAATCATTCTCTCTACTATTATTCTGACATTTCACATTCTTAAAATCATGTGGTGATCCTAACTGACCTAAAACAGGGCATTTTTACACAAGATTAAATGTCAGGAATTTAGAAAAACTGAGTTTAAATGTATTTGGCTAAGGTGTATGTAAACTTCTGACTTCAACTGTATATACCGTATATCCCTTTATTATTTTCCCCTAACCTTACCACCCTCTCCTAATTAGAGTAAACTAATGAACAACAACACTTAGGCTTCTACTTCCAGCTTATATATACTATATAAACTCAGCAAATAAAGAGATGTTCCTTTGTCAGGACAATGTCTTTCAAAGATAATTCGTAAAAATCCGATTAACTTCACAGATCTTCATTGTAAAGGGTTTCCCATGCATGAACAATTAATGAACAGGCACCTGTGGAGCGGTCTTTAAGACACTAACAGCTTACAGACGGTAGGCAATTAAGGTCACAGTGACACTAAAAAGGCCTTTCTACTGACTCTGAAAAACACCAAAAGGAAGATGCCCAGGGTCCTTGCTCATCTGCGTGAACGTGCCTTAGGCATGCTGGAAGGAGGCATGAGGACTGCAGATGTGGCCAGGGCAATACATTGTAATGTCAGTACTGTGAGACGCCTAAGACAGCGCTACAGGGAGACAGGATGGACAGCTGATCGTCCTCGCAGTGGCAGACCACATGTAACAACACCTGCACAGGATCGGTACATCCGAACATCACAACTGCGGGACAGGTACAGGATGGCAACAACTGCCTGAGTTGCACCAGGAACGTACAATCCCTCCATCAGTGCTCAGACTGTCCACAATAGGCTGAAACAGTCTGGACTGAGGGTTTGTATGCCTGTTGTAAGGCAGGTACTCACCAGAAATCACCAGCAACAACTTCGCCTATGGGCACAAACCCACCGTCACTTGACCAGAAAGGACTGGCAAAAGGTGCTCTTCACTGATGAGTCACAGTTTTGTCTCACCAGAGGTGATGGTCGGATTCACGTTTATCGTCGAAGGACTGAGCTTTACTACATGGCCTGTACTCTGGAGCGGGATCGATTTAGAGGTGGAGGGCCGTCATGGTCTGGGGCGGTGTGTCACAGCATCATCGGACTGAGCTTGTTGTTATTGCAGGCAATCTTAATGCTGTGCGTTACAGGGAAGACATCCTCCTCCCTCATGTGGTACCCTTCTTGCAGGCTCATCCTGACATGACCCTCCAGCATGACAATGCCACCAGCCATACTGCTCGTTCTGTGAGTGATTTCAGTGTTCTGTCAGTGTTCTGCCATGGCCAGTGAAGAGCCCGGATCTCAATCCCATTGAGCACGTCTGGGACCTGTTGGATCGGAGGGTAAGGGCTAGGGCCATTCCCCCCAGAATTGTCCGGGAACTAGCAGGTGCCTTGGTAGAAGAGTGGGGTAAGATCTCACAGCAAGAACTGGCAAATCTGGTGCAGTCCATGAGGAGGAGATACACTGCAGTACTTAATGCAGCTGGTGGCCACTCCAGATACTGACTGTTACTTTTGATTTTGACCCCCCCTTTGTTCAGGGACACATTATTCCATTTCTGTTAGTCACATGTCTGTGGAACTTGTTCAGTTTATGTCTCAGTTGTTGAATCTTCTTAAATTCATACAAATATTTACACATGTTACGTTTGCTGAAAATAAACGCAGTTGACAATGAGAGAACCTTTCTTTTTTTGCTGAGTTTACATTTTACGGTCACAGTATATTTTACAATAGATGTCTTTTGTTTGTTTTTAATCCCACCCAGTAGCTAAAATGGGGAGGATTCTGTCCATAATAAAGTGTTGCTCTGCCTTCTTAACAACACTATCAACAAGGCAGGTCCTACAGGCCCTAGTTTTGTCGCACCTTGACTACTGTTCAGTCACGTGGTCAGGTGCCACAAAAAAGTACTTCGCAAAATTGCAATTGGCTCAGAACAGGGCAGGACGACTGGCCCTTGGATGTACACAGAGAGCTAATATTAATAATATGCATGTCAATCTCTCCTGGCGATTGACTTCATCACTCCTTTTATTTATGAGAGGTATTGACATGTTGAATGCGCCGAGCTGTCTGCTTGAACTACTGGCACACAGCTCAGTGTATACAAAATACAACAAAATCACGTTTTTGACTGCACTGGGCCTTTAAGACCAATCTGCAAGTTTTGAATGCTCCCTCCCACTGCTCTTGTCACATTCCAACATCTAGCACTGACTCTCAACACACCACTACTTTCAGTCGTTTATGCATCCTGTATACATCATGGCCGTGGACACAGTGCTGCTAACCTCGTTTATGTAGACTTCATCCTATTTGTTTGTGTTTAGTTTCGCGTTTTCATATTCCGGTCTGTAACCAGGTTTCAGTGGGATATATCAGGTGTTAGGATAACTGTTGATTTCTGAGACAGACCGTATTGGGAATGCTTCCAAGTGGTGTGTGAGAGTACAAACATTGAAATGTAGTTTCATTCATGTGAAATGTAGTTTCATTAAGTTGAAAAACAAATATTCATCCGTCTGTCATCTGCGAATCGTGTCACGTCAGATGGCAGATCAAATCAGTGTAAATGTCAGCAGCAAAAGATGTGGATCCTCGTCCTGCCTCCAGCTGGTGCAACAGTCCCTCAGTGCAGAGCAGGGATATGTTGAAAAGATAACATCCTTTTCTTGTTTTTGTAAATCTAAATGCTACATTACATCACGGACTCCTTTTGTAAAGCGAGTATTGCTTTGTCCTACCTTAGGACATTATTCAGAACAGCTTCCTTGAACTTGGCCACAAGTGCTGGATTTATGCCATAGCTGTGTCAGTGTGTGTCCTTGCATTCCTCTCCTTTTACTGATTTGACAAGTTGCGTTTCGTGCCAACTCTTGAGTCCTTGAAAGTTTCGTTTTTAATGATGTGCTCTGCTCTGTGGCAGACTTCTATTTGACAGTCAACCCTGTGAAGCCGTTTGAAAAATTGTTCAATGACACAACAGAGTTGTTACTCTAGGCTATTATTCACTGTGTTGTTAGCCTGGTAATGATTTGATGTGGGTCCTGAGAAATCACATTTGATTTGTCAGATTCTTCGTAAACAGCGGCTGTAGATTAACAGTGAAATGCTTACTTACGGGTCCCGTTCGCATTGTTGGAAAAGGTATTTTAGTATTTTAATGTTAGTCTTTACCTTGTTTACATTGTTACTGCTTGATGAAGGGTGGGAGTGTAGCACAGATATTATGAGCGCATTCGAGTGGAGTGCTTTTTCCAAGACCTCGACCAACGTTGGTCACCGCCTTTCAAAGTGTGTTGCATTATGGGTATACACATTCTCAAACTTACGACTACGTGTCGACCGCATGACCTTTACAACAACCATGTGATCATAGGTCATGAACCTTGGAGTGCAGTCGACCGGAAATGTCTGCATCAGTTGCTAGCTATCCCATAAAGCCATCACCGAAAACACACATTCTCATTTTCAGTTGGTCTTTGCTAACTACCTGTTTTTTTTGACAACGTTTGGAACATTCGTCTCACAACAGAGCCTTCAACTGCAAAGAGGCATTGCATTCCACTCCGTTGCGGACCAATCCCATTGAAGAGCATGACGTCCGGTGCAACGTAATGGAGTGTTTTATGGTAATGTGAACGAGGCTTAAGTAGACTACAGACGTGAATGCTGGAACATTGCTACATTGTGGGAGGCAACTCATCAGTGGTCCCTGCTACGCTCCAGCTCATGGCGTTTCTCCTCTCGCCCCCTCTCAGATGAACAGCTCATTTATCTCTATGTCTCTCCCCTCTCTCTCTCTTCCTCCCTTTTTTCCATCCCTCACCTCCACCGCGTCTCCCCCCTCTCTCCCTATCTTCTCCCCCTCCCCAGATATATTTTATGTTGGGTCTATTGGTGGTTCCTGCTGTGCTGCAGTTCATGGAGTTTCTCCTCTCAAAGATGAAACAACTCATGTTGAATTCTTTCTATCCCTCGTTACCCCCTTCCTGCCAGTGGTTCCTGCTGTACTCAGGTTCCTCATTTTGCAAGAGAGTCACTCTCACAGATGAAACAGCTAATATATGGCTCTCTCCATCTCTCTCTCTCTCTCTCCCCTTCTTCTCCTCTTCTCCAGGTATATGTTGGGTCTGTCGGTGGTCCCTGCGGTGCTCCAGTTCGTGGGGTTTCTGTTCCTGCCAGAGAGCCCCCGCTGGCTGATCCAGAAAGGCCTTACCCAGAAGGCCCGGCGCGTGCTCAGCCAGATTCGAGGCAATCAGAACATTGACGAGGAGTACGACAGCATCAAGAACAGCATCGAAGAGGAGGAGAAAGACTGCGGAGGAGGTGAGAGGGGAGCAGGAGGCTCAGGAGAAAGACACACATAAATGAATGAATGCATCAACGAACACGCACACACAAACAAACTTGCATGCACACACACAGGGAAAGGAGTGGCCCATGTGCCCACTGTCTGTCTCTCTCTCTCCCTCTCTCTCTTTCTCTCTGCGCTCAGACGAGGAAGCTTTATCAGCTGGTATATAATCTCGGTGTTACACTCCCATGATGTGGGACAAAACAGTTAGCCTCTTCGGAGAACATTGACCTCTTCTGAGAATCACAAAACAGCACTCAAATTCAGTCTGTCAGAGCCGGCGACTCAGAGTAGACTGAGTCGCCTGGCGAGACCAAGGACATTGAAGACAATATTTTCTATGAACGTTTTCTGAAAGAAGCTTATTTATGGTAGTCACTGTGTCTCCATTGAAGGTCAGTGCTAAAAGTGAATGTACATGTGTGAGTGTATGGAAATATATGGGTCAAGGCATGGTCATAGACCTAAGCACGGACTCAAACTCAATGAAACCACCGTACACGATAAACTGCATATATCCACGTGTTGACATGAATAGCTGATATACATATGTATTGATAGTAGCCTATATGGACAACCAATGGTTAGACGAACGAGTGTTTTGTACTGCGTTATCAAGTCAATGACATTGTATACAGTAAGGTCAGTCCAGCCTTCAGCACATGTATTCAGCTCTTATTATCCCGATGACACCAAGCCAAGCGATCTCCTGAAAAGAAAAGAGAGGGAAAAGAAACGAGAGGAGAGGTAAACATGCATCATTCCTTTTGTTCCGTAATTAACCCTTCCTGACAGTCCTACAGAAAACACTAACCTGTGATTGAGTACCTCACGCTGGGATTGGTCCACAATGGGGAGCCATAGCCAATCAGAGTGCTAGAGTGTGGTCAGTGGGGCCACAATCCAAGAACGAAAGGGCAATAAATTGTAACTCTGATCATTGTCGGGTGTTGGGGGGGATAGGCTCACACCTGGGAAAACAAGTGCTTCCTTTGCCCTCTTGCTCCCTGACATCTCTGTTTCCTTGGTAACCTCATCCCTTTCTCCCTCTTTCTCTCCTGGTCTCCATCACCTCTGATGTAATGATAGTGAGTGTCACTCTAACCACCCAAACACAGCCAGGATTAAAGAGCAATAATAATCACAATGACACATACAAAGTGACAGGGCAACACAACATCACAACATAGTCATATCTGTAGCAGTCAATTCTCTCTGGATGAAAGGATAATATATTACATAGAAACATACAGGGTGACGGAGCAACACAACATCAATAGCAACAACAACACAACGAACAACAATAGCTGTATCAGTCACTGCTCTCTCTGCTCTCTGATTCACTTTGTTGTAGTATATCTTATTAAAGCATTGGGCTATCATCTCTGGTGTAGAACATGTTAGAAATGCCTGTCATGCATGAATTTCCTGTGATCTTATTGCTACTAAGATAATCTTCCATCCAAGATAAAAATCATTTTAGGAAAGATTATCTTAATCCTATACGAAGCTTCCAGGAAACACACCCCATGTTTTTATTCAGGCCTACCGATCTGATTATATCTACATAGATGAACTTCCTTTTCCTGGCGTATACGGCTGGGTGGAAGCCTATTGCCAGTCAACATGATAATGTTTTCCTCTTTAAAAGAGTGTTTTATCTCAGCGTTAGTTAGACACCGTAGTAGCCTAATAGGGTGAAGGACCTGCACACACAGTAAGTCAGACACACAGGTAATTAAATTAACAGAAGAGGCACCGTGCTTCTCAAAGCTGTTTCCTTTGTGATAACGAGCTCCGTGTGACTGTAGGGCAGCCGTGCTTCTAGCTCATAGGAAACTTTGCAGTCTTTTTTTTTTTTTTTTGTGTTATTAGCCCAGAAATGTTTTGGTGTTATTACAAACATCCGGAAAGAACTTTTGGATATCAGAGCGGCGGTAACTCACCAGCATTACCAGCATTACAACCAGGAATACGACATTCCCGAATCGGATCCTTTGTTCGTACCCCCAGGGCAACTGAACTGAATTCAGAGGCTGATCGGCGGAGACGAGGTATTCAGAGTAGACTTCTAGTCCGACTCAGGAGGCGCACACACCACCCACCGCTGTTCTGCTCCTTCCAGCCAGTGCTGCCACTCCTCCAATGCCATCTTCACGGCCAGGGGTTCTCGGTTGCCAACATCGTAGTTCCTCTCAGCGGGATTGAGATGATGGGACAGGAAGGCACAGGGATGAAGCTTCTGGTCCTGGGCAGATCGCTGGGACAGGATGGCCCCCACTCCAACATCTGAAGCATCCACTTCCACCACAAATTGGCGCGAGGGGTCCGGATGGATGAGGATGGGTGCTGTTGTGAACCGATGCTTTAAGTCCACAAAGGCTTTGTAGACAGCTGGAGACCATTTGAACGGTACCTTGGGAGAGGTGAGTGTCGAGAGGGGGGCCGCCAGGGTGCTGTAACCCCAAATGAAACGGAGGTAGAAGTTTGCAAAACCAAAGAAACCGTTGCAACTGCACCCTGGACGTTAGTTGAGGCCAATCCACCACTGCTTTCACCTTTCCAGGATCCATCTAAACATTGCCCTCAGCAATGACATATCCCAGAAAGGTGATAGAAGAGCTATGGAACTCACTTCTCTGCTTTCACGAACAATTGGTTCTCCAGGAGGTGCTGAAGGACCTGTCTGGCGTGGAGTACATGTTCTTACACAGATTGGGGGAAAAAACAGGATGTCGTCCAGGTAGACGAATACAAACCGCTTTAGCATGTCCCGAAGCACATCATTGACTAAAGCCTGGAAGACAGTGAGGGCGTTGGTGAGTCCAAATGGCATGACCTGCTCCTCATAATGTCCACTGGCTGGCCTTCTTCCACTCATCCCCCTCGCGTATCCGAATCAGGTGGTAGGATTTCTGAAGGTCCAACTTGGAAAACATGGTGGCCCCCTGGAGAGGTTCAAACGCAGAGGAGAGGAAGTGGGTAACGATTTTCGACAGTGATATCGTTAAGTCCCCGGTAGTCAATGCACGGGCCTTGTCCTTCTCCCCAAAGAAAAACCCTGCGCCGGCAGGAGATGCAGACGGACGGACGGCCTCAGTGGCCATAGACTCCTCTATGTACTCCTCCATAGCAATGGTCTCTGGTCCTGACAGAGAGTACAACCGACCCCGAGGTGGTGTAGTGCCTGGGAGAAGATCAATGGCACAATCATAAGGACGGTGCAGGGGAAGGGAAGTAGCACGTGCCTTGCTAAACACTTCCAGGAGGTCATGGTATTCTGTGGGGATAACAGAGACATCCACAGTCTTGCTAACCTCCTTAGGAAGACAACTAGGGGAAGGCTGTGCTGCTTGAAGGCAGTGGGAATGTCAAAATGGGCTTCAACCCAGGATGGAGCTTGTGGTCCAGTCAATCACAGGATTGTGCTTTTGGAGCCAGGAAAATCCCAAAACAACCGAAACAAGGGGAGATGCAATGAAGAGGAACTGTATGGTGTCACTGTGGTTACCAGAAACCCGTAATTGATCGGGCACAGTACTATGGGTGACTTCCCCTATAGAGCGGCCGTCCAGTGCCCTAGCATCCATGGGGACAGAGAGAGGCTGAGAGGGAATACCAAGCTCCGAAGCATCCATAGTGGCATCCATAAAACTTTCATCAGCCCCAGAGTCAATGAGCACTCGGAGAGACTTAGATTGGTCTCCCCACAGCACAAGCACAAAAAGGGTGTGTGGGTGATGGGAATTAGGGAACTCCCAGTATGACTCACCATGGTACTGGTACCCACTAGGGTCAAGGGTTTGCTAATATGGCAGGTAGCTATAAAATGTCCTGTCCCTCCACAGTACAGACAACAGTTATTATTCATCCTCCGCGAGTGCTCCCAAACTGATAGCCTAGTTCTTTCCAACTGCATAGGCTCAGGAGTAACTCACCCGTCATAGATTCACGAGAAAGCTTGGGGTGGCTTCGACTCCTCTTGGAAGAGCTGCATTTGGAAACTTCCGAATGCAGTGTGCCCGAGACCAGTGTGCCCGAGACCAGACCTCCTCTCTTGCGTTCCCTTAGGCGTCCATCAATATTAATGGTTAAGACGATAAGGGAGTCGAGGTCCACTGGCAGTTCCCGAGCAGCTAGCTCATCCTTTACCACCTCAGATTATCCGTGCAGAAAAGTATCGAAAAGAGACTCCGGATTCCAGGCACTCTCGGTGGCCAACGTGCGAAGGTCTGCCACACTACGGGAGTTTTGACGTAAGTCAAGCAGTATATGCTGGCCGCCTTTCTCCCGGATACCGGAGAATCAAAAACTTCTCACCTCTGCCATGAATTCCTCCAAATGACAGATTGTTGTTCACAAACTGTCGTAGCCCAGGAGAGCACCCTTCCCGACATTAGTGTAATTATATATGCTATCTTCGATTGGTCTGAAGAAAACAAAGATGGCTGTAGCTCAAAAATAAGCGAGCACTGAGAAAGAAAATGCTGGCAGGTACCAGGATTCCCCGAATATCGCTCTGGAGGAGGTAAGCGGGGTTCACAGGGAGTCGGGATAGGCTGTACAAACTCAATACTGATAGGGCAAAAATGACCGGGTGATTGGGGTTTTTCAGAGGTGGCATACAGTCTGAGCTAACTCCCTGATTTGCTCCATGATAGCCTTTAACCTATGGACGTGGTGTTCCGTCAAGGACCTGAGCCCTTCCAAAAGGCCCTGTAGCAACCTCTGCTGTCTCCCAATGGTGGCTCCCTGCAGGGAGACAGCGTGACAGAGCTGGTCCAAGTCTGCTGGGTCTGTCATGACCAGTTCGTACTATCATGACACAAGGCGAGACCCAGATGCAGACACAGGAGGCAGATGGTTGGAGTCTTACAGTATTTATTAATCCAATAAGGTAAGGCAAGAGAATGGTCGTGGACAGAAAAAAAGGTCAAAACCAGTTCAGAGTCCAAAAGGTACCGAAGGGAAGGCAGAATCAAGGTCAGGGCAGGCAGGATGATCAGGCAGGCAGAATCAAGGTCAGGGCAGGCAGGATGATCAGGCAGGCGGGAGAGTAGTCCAGAGTGAGGCAGGGGTCAAAACCGGGAACACTAGCAAAAAGAGAATAGCAAAAGTAGTATTGGAAAAACACGCTGGTTGACTTGGCTAACATACAAGATGAACTGACACGGGGATAAATACACTGGGGAAAATAAGCGACACCGGGAGGGGGTGGAGACAATCACAGGAACAGGTGAAACAGACCAGGGCATGACACATGGAACCAAAAAGGGTTCTTCAAAGGGTTCTCCTATGGGGACAGCCAAATAAACATTTTAGGTTCTAGATATCACATTTTTCCTCTAAGGGTGTATTACTGCATACACCCTTAGAGCGTTGGACTAGTAACCGGAAGATTTCAAGTTCAAATCCCCGAGCTGACAAGGTACAAATCTGTCGTTCTGCCCCTGAACAGGCAGTTAACCCACTGTTCCTAGGCCGTCATTGAAAATAAGAATTTGTTCTTAATTAACGGACTTGCCTAGTTAAATAAAGGTAAAAAAAAATATATATATATATATATATATATACAGTATATATATATAGTACTAATCATTTATTACATTTGGAAAATTACTGCAACTCGTTGTTGGCTGGGCTCCCTGCCTGTGCCATTAAACCCCTACAACTCATCCAGAACGCCGCAGCCCGTCTGGTGTTCAACCTTCCCAAGTTCTCTCACGTCACCCCGCTCCTCCGCTCCCTCCACTGGCTTCCAGTTGAAGCTCGCATCCGCTACAAGACCATGGTGCTTGCCTACGGAGCTGTGAGGGGAACGGCACCTCAGTACCTCCAGGCTCTGATCAGGCCCTACACCCAAACAAGGGCACTGCGTTCATCCACCTCTGGCCTGCTCGCCTCCCTACCACTGAGGAAGTACAGTTCCCGCTCAGCCCAGTCAAAACTGTTCGCTGCTCTGGCCCCCCAATGGTGGAACAAACTCCCTCACGACGCCAGGACAGCGGAGTCAATCACCACCTTCCGGAGACACCTGAAACCCCACCTCTTTAAGGAATACCTAGGATAGGATAAAGTAATCCCTCTCACCCCCCCTCCCCCTGAAAAGATTTAGATGCACTACTGTTCCACTGGAGGTCATAAGGTGAATGCACCAATTTGTAAGTCGCTCTGGATAAGAGCGTCTGCTAAATGACTTAAATGTTAAATGTTAAATGTGAAAATGCTTTTCATTATACAGAATTATCTGAAAGTGCATAAAATAACCCCACACATATATATTTTTTAGTACAACTGACACTACAAGGGACAAGGACACCAAGGAGCACAGCTATCACCAGGAAGCCTTCCTAAACTGAAAAGTCTTTAGGCCCATTTTAAAGGAGTCCTGAGCCTGTGGTGCCTTCAGGTGGTCCGGGAGGGCATTCCAGAGGCTGGGGGCGGTCGAGCTGAAAGCCCAATCCCCAAGGAGCGGAGCTTGGTTCTGGGGGCGTGGAGGAGCAGGCTATCGCTTGACCTGAGGGTGCGAGTGGGGTTACGGAGGGAGAGCAGTTCTTTGAGATAAGAAGGGGATTTTCCATGACTTTTCATACACAGGAAAGTCAGCAGGAGGGGTTTTAATTCGATCTTGTAATGAGACAGGAAGTCAGTGCAGAGATGCCAGGATGGGGGTGATGTGATCATTTGAAATGTGACCTTTATTTAACTAGCCAAGTCAGTTAAGAACAAATTCTTATTTACAATGACGGCCTACCCTGGCCAAACCCCGGACGGCGCTGGGCCAAATGCGCGGCCGCCCTATGGGACTCCTAACCACGGCCCGGTGTCATACAGCCTGGATTTGAGCTAGGGACTGTAGTGAGGCCTCTTTCACTGAGATGCAGTGCCTTAGACCGCTGCGCCACTCGGGAGCCCAACGTGATGGTGTTTCCGCACTCTCACCAGGATCCTGGCAGCCCTGTTCAGGTTGTAATGGAGCTTCCGGAGACTCCTGACAGGGATGCTGATGAAGAGCGCGTTGCAGCATTGAGGAGATAAAGGCATGGACGAGATTCTCTGCATCAGACTGAGTGAGGGTAGGACGGAGTTTGGCAATGTCCTTGAGGTGAAAGAATGACGCTTCACACGGTTGTTTGATGGCTGTCAACGGTAAGAGGGGAATCAAGTTTCAACACCCAGATTGGAAACTGAGTGGGAGAGAGCGATGCTCTGTCCTGCGATACTGTATAGATGTTACAGCTGTCAAAAGGCTTTGTCTTTCAACTAGATAATTAACTTCTCTTCAACGGGTTTCTTGACAGGCTCTGAGATAGCTTACTGCCTCCGAAATTATTGTCACAGACCTTTTTTTTTTGCCAGTACAATTTAAACCTGATTTTTCAGCCATGAAGAAGATTATTTATCCTGTGCTTACCATCCACAGCAATTTCCCCACCGCACAATCTCCCCATTTGATTCATAATTGCCATTTTGATCTCAATGGCTGCTGTGCTTTCAGGTAAATTGAATGATGCAGTATGTCATTCCTAATGAGTACAAGGTATGCTGCTATATTTGTTATCTGCTCGCTGTACAAATTTACAATGAGGTTTTATTCCTCTCTCTCTCTCTCTCTCTCTCTTTGTCTCTCCCATTCTCTCTTTCTTGCTCACTGATATGTGGGCAGAAGAAGCAGATGAGAAGTTAGAGGAGATATTACACAGATGGACATTAATCCCGGAGATAGAGAGTGTAGCACAAGTCATGCCTCTTCTCCTGCTCCTCTTCTGCTTAATTCATCATTTACCGTTTTAACATTTTATGGAATCTGTTGGTTGGTGCCTTAGATCTGATTAAATCATTCATCTGTTGGAACTTCGTTTATGGGGAAATGATAGGAATGTACATTATATTTAGATTTGCATAATGAGAAATGAGGGAATACGAAGAAGCACCTAGGATCATTTGCACTTTTATGAAATGTAGATGTTCAGATAGATTCCTTCAGTTATTAATGCCTGAAGCTGGGATACATCCAAAATGGTACCCTATATAGCCTAATAGGACTCTGGTGTTGTAGATAGACTTCCATTTGGTACACAGGCGTTTACTCATTCACCCGTTGTAGAGTCTTGTTTTTCTGTCATTTGGACTTTAGTATGAGGCGTGTCGTGGTGCGTAACAGTCGAATGACACCCATGTTCATTTCCTAGCTTTGTTATCTGGAGACACTAGGGGATTTGCATTGTTATTTGAAATAAGGGATCATTTAATATTAACATGCTAGCGGCGTTATCTTCTAATTAAGTTCAGCTAATCGAGTTTTGAATGAATATTCCTTTTCTTCCACTCTCATTTATTCCGTTTTACTTTCAAGCCCAAGGGAAACCATTTAGAAATAAACTGAATTAGTTCATCTTGCTGAATATGTTTTCAATGACTTTACCCGTAAATATATTTGACCCGTGGATACAACATTTTCACAGACATCAACTATGACTTACTTTATAATATTAGATGAGCTGGTATTGTACAGAGAGGGCCATTACATTCAACAAAGATCCCAAATGAAGTCATGTAATGATGTAAAGGAAGCATTAGAGGAAGGCTATGAAAGGCTAGAGGACAGCTATTACAGATGATCTCTGTCATAGCAGATGAAAGCATGCTTGGCGAAAGCCCCGCCTTATCTCAGCTCACTGGTCACCATAGCAGCACCCACCCGTAGCATGCGCTCCAGCAGGTATATTTCACTGGTCATCCCCAAAGCCAACTCCTCTGGCCACCTTTCCTTCCAGTTCTCTGCTGCCAATGACTGGAACCAATTTCACAAATCACAGAAGCTGGAGTCTTATATCTATCTCCCTCACTAACTGTAAGCATCAGCTGTCAGAACTGCTTACCGATCATTGCACCTGTACACAGCCCATCTGTAAATAGCCCACCCAACTACCTCATCCCCATATAGTTTTTTTGCTCCTTTGCACAGTATCTCTACTTGCACATTCATCTTCTGCACATCTATCACCCAAGTGTTGATGTTGAATTGTAATTATTTTGCCACTATGGCCTATTTATTGCCTTTACCTCCCTAATCTTACTACATTTGCACACACTGTATATAGATTTTTCTATTGTGTTATTGACTGTACGTTTGTTTATCCCACATGTAACTCAGTGTTGTTTGTGTTGCACTGCTCCGCTTTATCTTGGCCAGGTCGCAGTTGTAAATGAGAACTTGTTCTCCCCTGGCCTACCTGGTGAAATAAAAACATTATTTAAAAAAAAAGCATAATGAGTGAAGACAAAGCAATACTCTCACTCTCCACCAGTCTGATACTGGCCCTCTTATAAGCTACTTATCACACAATATTCTCTTGTGACTTAGCAATAATGAACATTGTGATGTAAGTGTGCTGATATCATTGAAGAGCTAATAACCTTTGTCTATTAGGAGCCATTTGAGTCTGTTATTTGAGGTCTGTGAAGTTTGAGGTCTTTGAAGCACAGGAACACAACCCTGTACATAATAGCCAACCAAGAACAACCTACGCACAAACCTCTCGGTACTCAAATGGCTCCTAAAAGACACAGGTTATTAGCCCTTCAGTGATCTCAGCACACTTACATCACAATGTTCATTATTGCTAAGTCACAAGAGAACATTGTGTGAGAAGTAATATCCATCAGAGTTGTAAATGTTGCTGAAAAAAGCAAGAAAGTTCTCCTCTCACTCACTCACTCACTCACTCACTCACTCACACTCTCTCTCACTCTGCCATTTGGATCACATTTACGGAGCCGTTTTTAGAAATCCAGGAGTTAGTTGTTAGGGGCTGTATCCCCCACCCTGGCAGAGCTGTATCCCCCACCCTGGCAGAGCTGTATCCCCCACCCTGGCAGAGCTCTCTCTCTACCATTTGCATTGGGGCATGTGTTAGTCTGGGAACCATGAATCTCAATGAGCGATTACATTTTTTTCCCCAGACGAACCACATAATGGGCCCAGATATTATCCTCTACCTCTAGACTCCCAGCTCTAGGGGGCTGAGATGATTGGTTGAAACTGGAGGTGTGCGTGTGTGTGTGTGTGCGTGTGTGTGCGTGTGTGTGCGTGTGCGTGCGTGCGTGCGTGCGTGTGTGTGTGTGTGTGTGTGTGTGTGTGTGTGTGTGTGTGTGTGTGCGTGCGTGCGTGCGTGCGTGTGTGTGTGTATGAGTTGCTCATGTGTTTTTGGAACAGTTCACATGTGATCACGTAGTTTTTCCGTAAGGGTTCAATCGGGACAGAAATCTATGACGTTCTATAGTTAGTGTTTGTCATGGGTACATGTACAGTGGGGAGAACAAGTATTTGATACACTGCCGATTTTGCAGGTTTTCCTACTTACAACGCATGTCGAGGTCTGTAATTTTTATCATAGTTACACTTCAACTGTGAGAGACGGAATCTAAAACAAAAATCCAGAAAATCACATTGTATGATTTCTAAGTAATTCATTTGCATTTTATTGCATGACATAAGTATTTGATCACCTACCAACCAGTAAGAATTCTGTCTCTCACAGACCTGTTAGTTTTTCTTTAAGAACCCCTCCTGTTCTCCACTCATTACCTGTATTAACTGCACCTGTTTGAACTCGTTACCTGTATAAAAGACACCTGTCCACACACTCAATCAAACAGACTCCAACCTCTCCACAATGGCCAAGACCAGAGAGCTGTGTAAGGACATCGGGGATAAAATTGTAGACCTGCACAACCCTGGGATGGGCTACAGGACAATAGGCAAGCAGCTTGGTGAGAAGGCAACAACTGTTGGCGCAATTATTAGAAAATGGAAGAAGTTCAAGATGACGGTCAATCACCCTCGGTCTGGGGCTCCATGCAAGATCTCACCTCGTGGGGCATCAATGATCATGAGGAAGGTGAGGGATCAGCCCAGAACTACACGGCAGGACCTGGTCAACCATTAGTAACACACTACGCCGTCATGGATTAAAATCCTGCAGTGCACGCAAGGTCCCCCTGCTCAATTCAGCGCATGTCCAGGCCCATCTGAAGTTTGCCAATGACCATCTGAATAATCTAGAGGAGGAATGGGAGAAGGTCATGTGGTCTGATGAGACAAAAATAGAGCTTTTTGGTCTAAACTCCACTCGCCGTGTTTGGAGGAAGAAGAAGGATGAGTACAACCCCAAGAACACCATCCCAACCGTGAAGCATGGAGGTGGAAACATCATTCTTTGGGGATGCTTTTCTACAAAGGGGACAGGACGACTGCACCGTATTGAGGGGAGGATGGATGGGGCCATGTATCGCGAGATCTTGGCCAACAACCTCCTTCCCTCAGTTAGAGCATTGAAGATGGGTCGATGCTCGGTCTTCCAGCATGACAACGACCCGAAACACACAGCCAGGGCAACTAAGGAATGGCTCCGTAAGAAGCATCTCAAGGTCCTGGAGTGGCCTAGCCAGTCTCCAGACCTGAACCCAATAGAAAATAGGAGCTGAAAGTCCGTATTGCCCAGCGACAGCCCCGAAACCTGAAGGATCTGGAGAAGGTCTGTATGGGGGTGTGTGCAAACCTGATCAAGAACTACAGGAAACGTAAGATCTCTGTAATTGCAAACAAAGGTTTCTGCACCAAATATTAAGTTCTGCTTTTCGGATGTATCAAATACTTAGGTCATGCAATAAAATGCAAATTAATTACTTAAAAATCATGCAATGTGATTTTCAGGATTTTTGTTTTAGATTCCGTCTCACAGTTGAAGTGTACCTATGATAAAAATGACAGACCTCTACATGCTTTGTAAGTAGGAAAACCTGCAAAATCGGCAGTGTATCAAATACTTGTTCTCCCCACTGTACGTGAGTGAGGGTGGTGAGTGATGTACTGTACAGTATGTTAGTCATTTCCTCCTGTCATATTGAAGGTAAACCATAGATGCGCTATAGCCCTGCGTGACGTCCCAGGTGTTTGAGAACAGCTGTGAGAGCTTTCAAGAGTGCTTCTTCCCCCAATCCTCATCCTACCACACACACACACACACACACACACACACACACACACACACACACACACACACACACACACACACACACACACACACACACACACCTCATCATACGGTACATTCTTCCCACTGGGAGCTCAACATACTGTAGTTCACTTCACAGTGATGAAGTATTTACACTCATTGACTGTAAATGTGGCACAGGAGCTGGACCAATAAAAGAACCGCTTTCAGCCAAATGTAGCCAACTCTGTGGTGTTCCATCTAGGAGACATGAAAGGGACTGCAATTTTACTGATGCTTTTTCCCCGCTCACTTCTCTCTGTCTAGCTGTCTCTCTCTCGCGCGCGCTCTTTCTCTCTCTCTCTTTCTCTTTCTCTTTCTTATCTCTTCTCAGAAGTAACGTTCCTATTCTAAATGTTTGTTCTCTAGTGTGAGATGGTTCTAGCCATACAGACAGAGGCTCAGCCTAACATAAGTTATTAAACATGTACCCAGACATAGCCCATGTCTGTTTTGATTGAATGGATCAATTTGACCATTGATTTTTGTCCTGTTTTTGTGGAGAAATTGCTTTGTTTTTTTTTTGTCTTCTGAAAGCACCATCGAATCCCTTTCTTTTAAAGGGTCCCGGGTGACTTTGTAGCAGACATCTTTTAGCAAGGTTTCAGAATCCTACCCAAAGGGATTCTGTTGTTGTGGTGGCATACAAGCCTTTTTTTTGTCAGATTTCAAGGTTCTTCTTAATGAATCATGGGACTCAATCATGAGGAAAGAAAGCGCTGATGGAAAGGCAATGTTTTTGTGTTCACCAGCAAGGACAGAGGCATCACATTTAAAAGAGAGATGAAGGCAGTAGTAAGATTAGTATTCCTGCAACATTATTTTGTTGAAATATAATTTCATCTCTGAGAAATGAAGATACTTCATTGTACCCAAATTGGCCATTATACTTTTTTGGATTCATATAATATTTTATAAATATAGTACCCAACATCTGATTTGGACCATAGTCCTTTCTAATAATAATTAAGACATAAACAATCCCCAAAACATTGAAAAAGTCTCCCATGGACCCCCCAGTCCCCACCCCAATCCTACCCAAATACAATATCAGTTCTCTATGTCTGAGAAGTAGTACGAAGCTGTGGCTTGGAGTATTGTTTCTTCATATGCATTCCCTGTTAATCTGGTGATGGTTATTTTCCTCCATTCAGAGAAATTAGTCATTGAAGTTGTTTGCATTATTTCCCATAAACAGTGTGATAGTACCAGTTGCCGCTGTTTATGCTATACTGCCCTACATTGATGCTTTCAACTCTAATGTTATCAAACACACACTGAGCTCTAGTCAGCCTGATTCTCTGGAGGTGGTTGGGGTGGTGAGAGAGCGAGAGAATGGATTTTTTATAATGTGAGGAAGACATACTGTAGAAGGTTGTGGGGTTGTGAGGCTCTTTTTTGACACAGAAACTGAGAGAGAGAGAGAGAGAGAGAGAGAGAGTGTGTGTGTGTGTGTGTGAGTGTGTGCAGCAGAGGCAGTTGGCAGTTCTTAATCTGTAGTATTACCTGTTAGCCTTTTGTTGTTTAGCTACATAACTATTCACCATTAGATGCATCCATTGCCAAAGATTCCAGCTGTACCTTAAACTAATGATCTCTATAGACTATAGTGAGAGAGGACATGGAGAGAAAGAGACAGATAAGCGAGAGAGAGAGAGAGAACAAGAGAAGGAGAGAGAGAAAAAGAGAGAGCGATAGGAGAGATAAAGAGAGAGGGATAGAGAGAGTAAGAGAAAGAGCAAGAGGGAGCTAGAGAGAGAGAGAGACAGAAATACATTGTGAGAGAGAAGGATAACGAAATAAAGAGAGAGAGACCGATAGGAGAGAGTGAGAGAGCAGAAGAGGGAAATGGAGAGGAGAGACCGCGAGCATCAAGAGAGGGAGCGAGAGAGAACGAGAGAGAAAGAGAGCAAGAGAAAGAGCGGTAGAGAGAGAGCAAAGGAGATCAAAACTCTCAACACTTCCAGTCGCCTGCAGGTTTTTAGCTGCTTATTAATTTTGAATAAGGCTGCTAGTGCAAATTCCAAGATGTGATCTATGCACATGGAGAAGAGAGAAGACAGTCTGCTAAACTCAGTATTTCGGGGCTCTGTAATTTGAATGTGTAAATATGTGATCATTATTTGCTATACTGTAGGTGCATAACTACAGTATATACACAGACAAAGACACTGCCTTTACATATTTCTATAGTGCCAGATTGTTCGAGCTGTCTTCAAATACACATTGCAGAACTCCTCTTAGATGTTTAGTATGGTGAGCCTTTGCATTGTACTTACTGTTTAGGTTTGTGCATCTCTCCCCATATCAATCATTTTCTCTGTGTGTGTGTGTGAGCATATGTGTGTTAATGTGCCACAATGTGTGCATGTGTCCTATCTTCCTCTTCTCTCTCCTCTCTTCCATTATCAGCCTGCTCCCCGAAGGCTCCGATGCTGGACAATATGCTTCTGTTCGTTCCTTCCTTATCCCCCCCCCCCTCTGTATCTCTGCTCATCTGTGTTATATAAACGCCATTGCCCGTCCCTTAATGTGTCAGTTTACTCTCATCTATTAGAGGAACCCTAACTGAGCTGGGCTATGCGTCATCTATGCGCACACATACAGTAATGCTATATGCAGCCTTCCCTCCCACTGCTATATACTCAATATGAATGCTCAATATGAATGCTCAATATGAATGCTCAATATGAATGCTCAATATGAATGCTCAATATGAATGCTCAATATGAATGCTCAATATGAATGCTCAATGTCAATGCAATCATAACGGTCCACAGGTGGGCTAGAGGAACCTGTTATCATTTCAGTGAATGTATGATCATGAATGAAAAGGGAGATGGGAATAGAGAATGCAATCTTAAGCTATGAAATGCAGTAAACGTACACTGACAAGCTTGGGTAACTGTTAAATGATGCAAGTACTAAATCTGAGCTAGAGAGTGGATCAGTTTTTTTTTTAAATGCCTCCCTCCTGTCTCCTGGCTATCCGTGTGAAATGCGATCTAACTCTCACCCGTCTCCCCTTTTGAACTCTTACACAACCTGGAAAAGATGTCCAACTAGGAAGAGAAGATTTCTCAACACTTCAACCTCAAAGGGAAAACCCATGTAACTGTAGCTCTCTGCTCTCGCCGTGCATGATGAAATTACACTGCGACAAGCTCTCTCCCCTGATTTCTCAGTTGATCCGTCAGATGGTTTGTTGCTTTGTTTTATTTGCCAGTTTGCACTGGGAGGTTTTCAAACAGCATCGGGCTTTGCACTGACATCGGCAACTCTTTTACCTTCAAAGTAAAGTCATGTCCCCTACTCTTCTGTCATCCTGATTGTGTTCTTGTCTTCTGTTCTTCTGTTCTCTCCTCCTTCATATTAAACTGTATATCAGTGTCTCATGAGAAGACAGCAGAGTGTTATTGACCGTAACTCAGTGTCAGTGTTTGTTCTGCTACAAAGCCAAACGCTACGGAACAGAACAGGCCTGATCAAAAAGGATTGATCACTAGATCTGTGTCTCACAGCCTTGACAGAAGAGCTCTCACACAGGGATAGGTTTACAGACAAAAGGACAACGTCAGGGAACCGATAGTCCAGACAGACTAGGAGAATTGGAGAAGTGTGTGTGTGTGTGTGTGTGTGTGTGTGTGTATTCAGACCCTTTGACTTTTTCCACATTTTGTTAGGTTACATCCTTATTCTAAAATTGATTAAATCGTTTTTTCCCCCTCCATCCATCCACACACAATACCACATAATGATGAAACAAAAACCGATTTTTTTGTTGCAAATTTATTATTAAAAAAAACTGAAATATCACATTTACATATGTATTCAGACCCATAACTCAGTACTTTGTTGAAGCACCTTTGGAAGCAATTACAGCCTTGAGTCTTCTTGGGTATGATACTACAAGCTTGGCACACTTGTAGTGTCATACCCCATTCTTCTCTGCAGATCCTCTCAAGCTCTGTCAGGTTGGATGGGGAGCGTTGCTGCCCAGCTATTTTCAGGTATCGCCAGAGATGTTAGATCGGGTTCAAGTCCGGGCTCTGGTTGGACCACTCAAGGACATTCAGAGACTTGCCCCGAAGCCACTCCTGCATTGTCTTGGCTGTGTGCTTAGGGTCGCTGTCCTGTTGGAAGGTGAACCTTCGCCCCAGTTTGAGGTCCTGAGCACTCTGGAGCAGGTTTTCATCAAGAATCTCTCTGTACTTTGCTCCTTTCATCTTTGCCTTGATCCTAACTAGTCTCTCAGTCCCTGCCACAGAAAAACATCTCCACAGCATGATGCTACCACCACCATGCTCCACCGAAGGCATGGTGCCAGGTTTCCTCCAGACATGATGCTTGGCATTCAGGCCAAAGAGTTCAGTCTTGGTTTCATCAGACCAGAGAATCTTGTTTCTCATGGCCTACGAGTCTTTAGGTGCCTTTTGGCAAACTCCAAGAGGGCTGTCATGTGCCTTTTTCTGAGGAGTGGCTTCCGTCTGGCCACTCTACCATGAAGGCCTAATTGGTGTAGTGCTGCAGAGATGGTTGTCCTTCTGCATATCAGGAAGAGCCAGATACAGACCGTGTCAAAGTAACAATGTTTATTACAGCAACAGAGGCAAAGGTACAGGACGGCAGGCAGGCTTAGGATCAGGGGCAGGCAGAGTGGTCAGGCGGAACTGTTCAGGGTCAGGACAGGCATGGGTAAAAAGAAAACAGGAGGGCGAGAAAAAGAGGGTCTGGGAAAAGACAGGAGCTGACTGGACAAACGCTGGTAAGCTTGATAAACAAGACGAACTGGCAACAGACAAACAGAAAACACAGGTCTAAGTACACAGGAGATAAAGGGGAAGATGGGAGACACCTGGAGGGGGTGGAGACAAGCACAAAGACAGGTGAAACAGATCAGGGCGTGACACTGGAAGGTTCTCCCATCTCCACAGAGGAACTTTAGAGCTCTGTCAGAGTGACCATCGAGTTCTTGGTCATCTCCCTGACCAAGGCCCTTCTCCCCCGATTACTCAGTTTGGCCGGGCGGACAGCTCTAGGAAGAGTCTTTATGGTTCCAAACTTCTGCCATTTAAAACTGATGCAGGCCACTGTGTTCTTGGGGTCTTAAGATGGTGCAGACATTTTTTGGTATCCTTCCCCAGATCTGTGCCTCGAAACAATATTGTCTCGGAGCACTACGGACAATTTCTTCGACCTCATGGCTTGGATTTTGTTATGTCAACTGTGGGACCTTATATCGACAGGTGTTTGCCTTTCCAAATCATGTCCAATCAATTGAATTTATCACAGGTATCATGTCCAATCAATTGAATTTACCACAGGTGGACTCCAATCAAGTTGTAGAAACATCTCAAGGATGATTAATGGAAACAGGAAGCACCTGGGCTCAGTTTCGAGTATCATTGCAAAGGGTCTGAATACTTATAAGGTATTTTATTTTTTTATTTAAATATATATATATATATATATGTACATTGCTTTGTCATTATGGGGTATTGTGTGTAGATTACTGAGGATACTTTTTAAAAATACATTTTTTAACAAAGCTGTAATGTAACAAAATGTGGAAAAAGTCTACGGGTCTGGATACTCTCCGAAGGCACTGTATGTGTGTCTGTGCTCTCAAAGGTACAGTATGTGTCTGTGTGTCCGTCTTACTGTCTGTCTGACTGGGCTTGGCTTGGCTCTCTTCGCCTATGGAGCGGCTCCTGGCCCGGCCCCCAGTGCCCTCGGATAACCACCCAGCTGCTACCCCTATACATCTGTAGAGAGGGAACAACTAAGTTGGAAAGGAGGAGAGATAGACGGGTGAGGAAAGAGGAGGGGAGTGTACGAGAGGGAAGAAGAGGAGAGAGGGAGAGGGGAGATTGAAGAGGAGAGGGGAAAGAGGCTGTCAATATTAAAGTGCTCTGCTTTCTAATAATGTTTCCTGAAAATGTACTGACCTTACTGAAATCTCTTCGACACTTATGTAAAATGACATGTGGGACAGAAAGAGCTTTTCCCATCCTCTCTGAAAGGAATTTGTTGTCCATCTTCCTGTAGAATGGGAGTTCCATTGCTTGCTTCATTACGTTCCTTGGGTTGACTTCTGTCTGTCCCTAACCTAATCAAACTATCTATTGACGACAAAGGATGGCATTCCACAACCTTACAAATGACTTACGAATCAATTAAAAAGATAGGGACATTAATCTCCATTGCTCATCAGTAGCTGGATTGGAATCCTAATCAGTATACTGAAAAGTTTAATCCTTCTCAGAGGAACGTAATATAATCAACATGTTGTCAAGCGGTCTCTGTCTCTTTCCCTCACTCATTTTCCCCTCCCCCTATCCCTTCCTCTCTCTCTCTCTCTCTCTCTCTCTCGGCACTGTGGCTACATTCACCCTGTCACTCTCCGTTGAGTAGCCTAAGACAGGCAGTGAGAGAGAGGTGGTTTTAATGAAATGTTTCCACTGTAGTAATCAAACAGTGACGGGTGCCTGTGCAGAAGGTTCCATGAGAGAACAACTAGGAACCATTTCTGCGTTATTTGATGTGCAGAATAAAAACATCCTGCTTAATGAAGCCATCGCTATACCAACATTGGAAGATTCCCTCTAATTGGAGTCGCTTGGGTGTTTCCCTGGCGAAGGTTGCCATGGGGAAGTTATATAATTGGGGATTCCATTGGTGGATATCAAAGGGGAGAAGATATCGCTCTCATTAAGACGCCATAACACTGGGCCTCATCTGACTGTACACTAATTAGGTTTTAATTCAGCTGGGTGTAGTGTGTTTCCGTTGTACTGTATGGCTTCTGCACTCTGTAGGTTTGATATGAGTAATATGGAATGAAATTAAAGAGAGGACCAGTGTCTTTGTGGTAGACTTTTAAAGGATAGGTGGTGTGTGTATAATGGCTAAAACGCCTTTTATGGTTACAGCATTACCTGGACTGACAGACCACCGTGAACCAACGGGGACAGAGATACATTGGAAGTTAAACTCACTCAAATGAACACGGCATTAGGATGGAAAGCACATCCCTGTTGCCTTCTTTCCATTGGACAGTTAAATTAGTTTTTTTACAATTCCTTTGGCACTAATTTCAGAACCTTGTGGTAGTCTTTCAAAACTCTAGACACAAAACTCAAAAACGGTCATCACTTGTAACACAAGGCTGTCCAATGTTCAAAACATTGCATTGTGCATTAATATCTTTAAAGAAACCTTGCACTTGCAGAATCATTGGTTCAAATAATGAATTTATCATGAAATACCACATGAACATTCATTTAGATCACACACACACAAGATACGGATAGTTTCACTGTGTAGTTGTTCGTTCAATCATTAAATATTGTAGTACAAAATATGTGATACGTTTCATTATGGTACTACACGTAAATACATCACTGTAAAAGGACTAGTAGAGAGAATACTACAGACACAGTGGACAAACTGTGAACAAAAAACTAATTGAACAAAATCTGAAATATATTGATGAAATACAATAAAATCACTCATAGGTTTCTTTGAATCAAAGCAAAAATAATTAGCTACAAAAAAATGAAAAAAACTACAGTAAAACATCAACTGCAGTGTTCCTCATCTAGCTTACTGTAAAAAGCAAAACAAAGGATTGATTACTGTACTTCTATATTTCCATCAACCCTGTCTTGTGGATTTGGCCACAAGTTCTCATCCACATCACAAAGGATGTTTTCATTAGCCAAACATCTTGGGAAGAATCTTCGGGTGAATCCAGGCCTGACACTGGTCTGCCGTGATGTCATTGCATGCGTCATCCATGGCCTGGAGAAGGGTGGCTTGTTCGTGAGGGCGCCTATCATATACCTTCCACCTCCATGTGGAGAAAAATTCCTCAATCGGGTTTTAAGAAAGGAGAGTATGGGGGTAAGTACAGGGTGGTAAATTGTGGATGGGCCTGAAACTATGCTTGCAGCATTTGAGCATGGTGGAACCTGACATTATCCCACACAATGACATAGGTCACGCCATCAGCTCTACAGACCTGATTTAGCCCATCAAGGAAGGTTACATTTGAACAGCGAATCATGTGGCTGCCTGCAACTGAATATATAGAGTATATAGAGTAGAGAGCTTTAGATGTTGTTCGACCTAACATTAGAACGGGCAAGATGCGTAATCTAAGCAACGTTGACTTTGGTATGATTGTTGATGCCACACATGGTGATTCCAGCATCTCAGAAACAGCTGCCTTCCTGGGATTTTTATGCACTACAGTCTCTAGAGTTTACAGAGAACGGTGCGATAAACAAAACACATTCAGTGAGCGGCAGTTCTGTGGGCAAAAACACCTTGTTAATGAGAGAGGTCAGAGGAGAATGTCCAGACTTATTCAAGCTAACAGAAAGGCCACAAATGCTCAAATAACAGCTGATTAAAACAGTGGTGTGCAGAAGGGCATCTCTTAACGTACAACACCGTGAATAATTCAGGCTGTTGTGGAGGCAAAAGGGGGTCCTACCCAGTACTAGATAGGTGAACCGAGTAAAGTGGCCGGTGAGTGTACAGTAATGTCAAATCTGAAAACATGTTCTGGAAAAGTGGTACATGGGACCATAGAAACAGTGTCTGATAAAGAATGATGATGGATTATTACATCCATAGATAATGTAGTCCAATTGGTTCATATTCCACGGTAATTGGTGTCAATGGATCTCGTTATCCTGAAATGTTCATGATCTTAACATGGAATATTGTTCGTCAGTTTCCATAAAACTATGCATTAAGAGTAATGCAACAGATACTTATCATTTTGAGCAGTTGTATCAATGAATAGGCAGTCATCTCAGATGTAATGTGTGTATTGCATTTTGAAATGGTAATACTTTGATGTTAATTAAGTTGTGTCATTTTGAACAGGTGATTTTCGTTCAATGAACAAAGGATCTTAGCTTTATGTGTATTGTATCCAAGCAATTGGAAAAAGTGTTAGAGTTTTGAAAAATGTGCATTTCGATCATTGGTTGTGAGTTTTGTGCCTAGAGTTTTGAAAAATTACATCAAGGTTCCGAAATACGTGCCAAAGGGATTGTAAAAAAACTAACGTAGGGTTCATTTGAGTGAGTATAGCTTCCCATGTATCTCTATCTGTCCCTCGCCCTGCTATTCCCCTCTCCCCCCTCTATCACCTCTCTCCTTCTTGCTGAACACATTCTTTCTCTGATTAGGTTAGAGTGGAGCTCTGCTCATGCGTGTGTGCGTGCATGTGTGTGTGTGTGTGTGTGTACTGTATGCACTCGTGTGTATGTGTGTGCCCGTGTCTCTGCCTGTGTGTGTTACTTTCCCCAGCATGAGAAAATGTCGCTTAAACAGAAGAGGGAACTAACAGTCACTGACCAACAACCAAAACCAAACAGGTGTGGTTTTAGGAAGAGACTCGTGGTGGTGTACACTGAAAGTTGACTAGCAACAACAACTGGAACCTTAAAGCCACCCACCATGAGCACCTACTAAGCTTGCCCAAGAAGAGGCAAACAAAAGAAAACCCCCCCACAAAACTTAAAGACAGCAAGCAAACCAAAATCAGATAAATGATTGTTTGTCAAGCACTCAAAATAGGGAGTGCCAACTAAAGGTGCTAACCCTCTGCATCTATCATGACAACTGGAGCACTGGGCCAGTTAAATAGCACCTGACAACCAGCACAGGTGTAACACATACTAACTATGAGATGACACCAATCGGTGTGCCCTACATGCTAACGAGCTACACTGTACGTGCTAAAGTCCAACCTCAAAACCTAAATGGAAAAACCAAAGCCTGTAACACCTTCCCCCTTAAGACAACAAATATGTCCTATATTTTCCTGAGACAAGTTTGCTCACCACCAACAGAAAACAACTTCCACTTCACAACAAGATCAACTTAAATGCGTCGCCTTCTCCAATGTAAACATGGAGTCTACTGGGTGTCAACAATGAAATGTAAGACAAAACACTATTGGCATTCTCTCAACCAGCTTCACCTGGAATGCTTTTCCAACAGTCTTGAAGGAGTTCCCACCTATGCTGATTACTTGTTTGCTGCTTTTCCTTTACTCTGCAGTCCAACTCATCCCAAACCATTCTCAATTGGGTTGAGGTCGAGTGATTGTAAAAGCCAGGTCATCTGATGCAGCACTCCATCACTCTCCTTCTTGGTCAAATAGCACTTACACAGCCTGGAGGTGTGTTGGGTCATTGTCCTGTTGAAAAACAAATGATAGTCCCTCTAAGCGCAAACCAACTGGGATGGCGTATCGCTGCAGAATGCTGTGGTAGCCATCCTGGTTAAGTGTGCCTTCAATTCTAAATAAATCATGACCGTGTCACCAGCAAATCACCATCACACCTCCTCCATGCTTCACTGTGGGAACCACACATGCGGAGATCATCTGTTTACCTAGTCTGCGTCTCACAAAGACACGGCGGTTGGAACCAAAAATCTCAAATGTGGACTCATCAGACCAAAGGACAGATTTCCACTGGTCTAATGTCCATTGCTCGTGTTTCTTGGCCCAAGCAAGTCTGTTCTTCTTATTGGTGTCCTTTAGTATTTTTTTTCAAGGCCTGAATCATGCAGTCTCCTCTGAACCGTTGTTATTGAGATGTGTCTGTTACTTGAACTCTGTGCAGCATTTATTTGGGCTGAAATCTGAGGCTGGTAATTCTAATGAATTTATCCTATGCAGCAGAGGTAACTCTGGGTCTTTCTTTCCTGTGGCGGTCCTGATTAAGGCTAGTTTCATCATAGCGCTTGATGGTTTTTGCAACTGCACTTGTGTTTTTTAATACATAATATGGACTTGGTGTCACGACTTCCGCCGAAGTTGGTCCTTCTCCTTGTTCGGGCAGCGTCCGGCAGTCGACGTCACCGGCTTTCTAGCCATCGCCGATCCACTTTTCATTTTCCATTTGTTTTGTCTTTGTTTTCTACACACCTGGTTTCTATTCTCCAATTACCTGTTCATTATTTAACCCTCTGTGTCCCCCATGTTTGTGTGCGTGTTTGTATATAATGATCAGGTCGTTACTTGTTGGCTGGTATTGTGTGCCGGGTTTGTTATTTACGAGTGACCGGTATTTCACACACCTTTAGTATTTGTTTAATACTGGTGCTGTTCATGGAATAAATTACCTTGTACACTCATCTCTGCTCTCCTGCGCCTGATTCCATGCACCAGTTACTCACAGCCTGAAAGAAACACACACCTCAAATGGAGTCAGCAGGAGCAGTTACCCCGGTACTAGGGGTTGAGAAGCGCGTCCAGCAGCATGAGGCGATGCTACAACATCTCTGCACCGCTATGGATCACGTCCTACAGACTTTGGAGCGCTGGGAGAGAAGAGGAGCCTCCACCAGCACCACCAAGGACACCACTGATCACCCCTCCTTCACCCGGTTCCAGTGGGATTCGGCTCTCCCTTCCGAGGGAGTACGATGGGAAGGCAGCGGGATGTCAGGGTTTCCTACTCCAACTGGAACTCTACCTGGCGACCGTGCAACCGGCCCCTTCGGGCCACGAGAGTGTGTCCGCCCTCGTCTCCTGTCTCTCAGGGAAAGCCCTGGATTGGGTCAACGCCGTATGGGAGGAAGGAGGAGCGATGCTGGACCAATTCGAGTAATTCGTCTCGTGGACCTGAGGCAGGGGACGAGGAGCGCACAGGAGTTTGCATTGAACTTCCGGATCCTGGCCGCCGGCACTGGGTGGAACCACAGGGCCCTGATCGATCACTACCGTTGTAGTTTGCATGAGGACGTCCGTTTGGAGTTGGCCTGCAGGGACACTACTCTGACCTTCGACCAGCTGGTGGACATGATTGGATTGGATTGGATTGGATAACCTGCTGGCTACCCGCGGATGTCCAGATCGGGGACTGTCGATTCCATTCTCCAGCATCACCGCTCTGACCCCCTTGGAGCTGGGAGGTGCTGCAATTAGGGCACACTGCCGGTCGGTGCTGGGGAGGTTCCTCTGGGAGTCGAGGCAGCAGGCAGGGCACTCTCGTGTCACCCCAGGTGAGTCGGTACCAGGCTCACCCAGAGCCCCCTGTTGCTCACATGTTTTTGTTTATTAATTTTCCTGAGTTTTCCCCGCATTCCCAGCAGAAGGCGCTTGTAGATTCAGGCGCAGCTGGGAATTTTATTGACAGATCATTTGCCCATAGTTTAGGGATCCCCATTGTTCCTGTGGATATGCCTTTCCCTGTACACGCCCTAGATAGTCGACCATTAGGGTCAGGGCTAATCCAGGGAGGCCACCGCTCCGCTGGGCATGGTTCCGCAGGAGGGTCACAAGGAGAGAATCAGTCTCTTCCTTATTGATTCTCCTGCGTTTCA
The DNA here is from genome assembly GCF_034236695.1 of Oncorhynchus nerka. NCBI lineage: Eukaryota > Metazoa > Chordata > Actinopteri > Salmoniformes > Salmonidae > Oncorhynchus > Oncorhynchus nerka. The sequence goes on along the minus strand of NC_088418.1, from coordinate 44,001,986 downwards.
AGTGGTGCTGGGTCTACCCTGGTTGGCCTGTCATGACCCCACTATTTCGTGGCAACAGAGGTGTCTCACGGGGTGGTCACGAAAGTGCTCGAGGAGGTGTTTAGGGGATTCCGTCGGTGCTACTACGGTGGAAAGTCCAGACCAGGTCTCCACCGTGCGCATCCCCACTGAATATGGCGATTTGGCTCTCGCCTTCTGTAAGATTACCAACCCCATCGACGGGGGGATTGTGCGATACATCTCCTGGTAGATGCAGCACTTCCCTGTAGTCAGGTGTATCCCTTGTCGCATTAGGATACGGCGGCTATGGAAACATATGTCTCCGAATCTTTGAGGCAGGGGTACATTTGGCCCTCCACTTCACCTGCCTCCTCTAGTTATTTTTTTGTGAAGAAGAAGGATGGAGGTCTGCGCCTGTGTATTGACTATCAAGGCATCAACCAAATCACTGTGAGGTACAGTTACCCGCTACCTCTCATCACCAGTGTGATCGAGTCAATGTACGGTGGCGTGTTTCTTTACAAAATTGGATCTCAGGAGCGCCTACAGCCTGGTGCGTATCTGGGAGGGGTACGAGTGGAAGACGGCATTTAGTACCACCTCAGGGCACTATGAGAACCTCGTCATGCCGTACAGGTTGAAGAATGCTCCATCAGTCTTCCAGGCTTTTGTAGACAAGATTTTCCGGGACCTGCACGGACAGGGTGTTATGGTGTATATCGCAGACATTCTGATATACTCGCTACACGCTCCAAGCATGTGTCCCTGGTGCGCAGGGTGCTTGGTCGACTGTTGGAGCATGACCTGTTCTTAGTCGACTGATGGAGAAATGCCTGTTCTTTCAACAGTCCGTCTCCTTCCTAGGGTACCGCATTTCCACTTCAGGGGTGGAGATGGAGAGTGACCGCATTTCAGCCGTGCGTAATTGGCCGACTCCCACCACGGGAAAGGAAGTGCAGCAGTTTTTAGGGTTTGTCAACTACTACCGGAGGTTTATCCAGGGTTTTGGTCAGGCAGCGGCTCCCATTACCTCACTGCTGAAGGGGGGACCGGTGCGTTTGCGGTGGTCGGCTGAGGCGGACAGGGCTTTTGGTCAGCTGAGGGCTCTGTTTACCTCGGCTCCGGTGCTAGCTCCTCCGGATCCCTCTTTGGCATTCATAGTGGAGGTAGACTCGTCCGAGGCTGGGATAGGAGCCGTGCTCTCTCAGCGCTCGGGTACGCCACCAAAGCTCCGCCCCTGTGCCTTCTTTTCGAAGAAGCTCAGCCCGGCGGAGCGAAACTATGCTGTGGGGGACCGGGAGTTGTTGGCTGTTGTCAAGGCCTTGAAGGCGTGGGGACATTGGCTTGAGGGGACTAAACACCAAAACGGGTGGCGAGGAGACCGAACCCTCGCCAGGCAAGGTGGGCCATGTTCTTTACCCGTTTTGTCTTCACCCTGTCCTACAGACCAGGTTCCCAGAACGCTAAGGCAGACTCACTGTCCCGGATGTATGACACAGAGGAGCGGCCCATGGATCCCACTCCCATACTTCCGGCCTCTTGCCTGGTGGCACCGGTAGTGTGGGAGCTGGACGCGGACATCGAGTGGGTGTTACTAACAGAGCGCACTCCCCCCCAATGTCCAGCTGGGCGCCTGTAAGCTCCCTCTGCTGTCCGCAACCATTTGATCTGTTGGGCCCATACGTCACCCTTCACCTTGGCATCAGAGCCAGATCGAGGCTCCTGCGGTGGGTGACTGGTTTAGGTGCGCTGAGCAGACCTGGGACACCTCTCATTTGCACCTTCAGCGGGCCGTGAGGCACCAGAAAACCTGCGCAGATTGCCACCACAGCGAGGCCCCGGTATTTGTTTTATACTGGTGCTGTTCATGGAATAAATTTCCTTGTACACTTATCTCTGCACTCCTGCTCCTGATTCCATGCACTAGTTACCCACAGCCTGAAACTTACCAAATAGAGCTATCTTCTGTATTGTTGGGGATGAATCAGAATTAGTTGGGTAACATAGATAAGATGTTTTATTTTCATAATATGCTTGTGAGATACATGTCATTTAGAATGTATCTTTTTGTACTATAGTGTTGGCCGTTTGCAGTTATCCTTTCTCTGTCAGGGCTCAGTAACTTGGGCCCCAGAAAGGGGAAAGGTCAAGCTTGTCTTCATATGTAAACGTATCTTTTAAACCATGTGAAGGGATGATTGAGGGGGAACCAATTATCTCTTGGCTCCACAATGTCTGTGTGCCAGTCACTCAATACTTTTCTCATCGGGGAGAGGAGGATGACAGTGTCTGGAACCATTCTATGTTCCCTCTGAGGTTGGCCTTAACTTGACCTAGAGGCTCACTCTCCTCCCCGTGAGCTTGTCCAGGAGGGGTTGTATTTGAGATTGGGGTGTCTAGTATTGGTAATTGATATATGCCATTGGATGAGGTAATGTTTTGGCCCTATTTTGTACCAAGAACGAGATAAGAGCTTCGTTTAGGAGACCAAACTGAACGATAATTTATAGCCAATGCTGTCTGGCTATGGGATACTCCTCTCAGAAGTAAAGTCTTTCTTTGTGTAAATGTTCCTAAAGACCTGTGGTTTGTCATGTCGACTGGGGGGTGGATCTTTGCTATAAAAGATCTCAGTTGCCATTATGTTGACCACTCTCAACTTTTCATTAGAGATACTGAAATGTTGAAAGTAAAAAAATGCTATTGCAAAAGCTTAATTATTATTAAAGGTGAAGATGAAGCATAACTCTGACTGGTGTGTGATTTTCTCTCTCATCATTTGGTAATTAAGGAAATTTCCACGACAGTATACCACCCCTACTGTACCTTGTCACAACACAACCGATTATTATTATTCAACCATGCTGGTCATTTATGAACATTTGAACATCTTGGCCACGTTCTGTTATAATCTCCACCCGGCACAGCCAGAAGAGGACTGGCCACCCCACATATGCTCTCTCTAATTCCCTCTTTCTTTCTCTCTCTCGGAGGACCTGAGCCCTAGGACCGTGCCCCAGGACTACCTGACATGATGACTTGCTGTCCCCAGTCCACCTGACTGTGCTGCTGCTCCAGTTTCAACTGTTCTGCCTTATTATTATTCGACCACGCTGGTCATTTATGAACATTTGAACATCTTGGTCATGTTCTGTTATAATCTCTACCCGGCACATCCAGAAGAGGACTGGCCACCCCACATAGCCTGGTTCCTCTCTAGGTTTCTTCCTAGGTTTTGGCCTTTCTAGGGAGTTTTTCCTAGCCACCGTGCTTTTACACCTGCATTGTTTGCTGTTTGGGGTTTTAGGCTGGGTTTCTGTACAGCACTTTGAGATATCAGCTGATGTACGAAGGGCTATATAAATAAATTTGATTTGATTTGATTGGCTCAAATGCATTAAGAAGGAAATAAATTCCACAAATGAACTTTTAACAAGGCACACCTGTTATTTGAAATGCATTCCAGGTGACTACATTTACATTTACATGAAGCTGGTTGAGAGAATGCCAATAGTTAGTAAAGCTGTCATCAAGGCAAAAGATGTCTACTCTGAAGAATCTCAAATATAAAATATATTTTGATTTGTATAACACTTTTTTGGGTACTACATAATTCCATATGTGTTATTTCATAGCTTTGATGTCTTCACTATTATTCGACAATGTAGAAAATAGTAAAAATAAAGAAAAATCCTCGAGTGAGTAGGTGTGTCCAAACTTTTGACTGCTACTATATATATATATATAAATGATGTTCTTATTTATAGATGCCTAACTCTCACAAGTAAAAAAAAAAAAACGTACTTACGTTTCTTTAACTCGTGCCCAAACAATACAGAACGTGCAGTCAAAATCAATTGTGAGCCAGGGCAACACACTAGCTAAACGCAAAACACAAAACCTATTTTACTGCTCACCCTATATCCGCAGTAGCTTACCTCCCGTGATTTCCCTCAGTGGAATTGCCTCAGGGAAACGAGTTGCAGTGCACGTGATGGTTAAGTGAAACTGTTTGCCACTCTTGGCTTTGGGCAAAGGACCAACGCAGTCCACCAGAACCCTGCTGAAATGTTTGTCAAAGCAGGAATAGGCTGCAAAGGTGCAACCGGCACAGCTTGGTTTGGTTTACCCGTCCGCTGGCAAACAAGATTTGTGAATGTATTTACAAGCAGCACGTGTTTGTGATTATCAGTCTGTGTGTGTGTTTGTGCATCTCTGTGAAGTTAGCGCTTCATTCATTAACACACCCATAACCTAGGTCAGTTGGTTCACGGTGATCTGTCTGTCCATGTCTCAGGATCTGAGCTGCAGCTAATCAGCTCTCTGTCCTCTGGTATTGTCTCCTGGGGGCCATTCAATCCTGCCTCTACAATGTTAGCGCTCTGCAAAATGGTTGACTCTCATAAACACATCACTTCCTCCCAGTTTCTGATGGCTGCATTTGTAACCTGGCAGCTCACGTCCACACTCACTTTGCTCACGCAGTTGATAAACACAAGCACACAGTCCAACTCAACATTCACTCCCGTCGGCTAGTAATAATAAAGTGTACCGGTAACATTTGGAGACTGTCAACTTCCATGACGGTCTATGATATCTTTATATTATTTTGTGATACACACGATATGAACAGATCTCTATTTTGATTAATAACATGGCTAAGCTTATGAGGAATAAGATGAGACATCCATACATGCATTCAAAGATAATGACAGCAGTAATAGCCAGAAAAGCGTTGTGCTGGGAAGAACAGCGTGATTTGATTGGTCCCCCCGGGGAGTGTGGCTGGATGCAGAGTGGCTCGGTCAGTGTTGATTGGTTCTCGGGAGATCCTGCTGTGACTGGTCCTGGGGAGAGTGTTTTCTGTTTCACTGGGGCGCTGTCCGGTAGCTGTGCGTGTGTGTGTGTGTTCAGCATGTCTGGGAGCTAAAGGAGCTCTTCCTAGCCCAGCGAGCATCCACCCACTCACAGCTGCTCCCCTCCAACACTGTGTGTATGTGTGTGTTTGTCTGTGTTTGTCAGCGTGCGTCTGTGTAACTGTGTCTGTGTGTGTGTGTCCATATTTGTCCATTCTTGTGTGTGAGTGTGTCAGTGTGTGAGTCTCTTTATCAAAGCTCTGCATACCTGTCCAGACGTTCTGTCCTATTATGAGTGGTACTCCCTGGAGTCTCTGTTTGAAGGTCTCAGCTATAAGCCTGCTGGCTTCTGCTGCTGCCTCAGACACAACTTTACTTTCAGACCGAACAGAACTAACTTCAGCCACTTGTTGGTATCGCTGTTGGCCTGTTTCATGTGTGTTGTGTTTGTCCGTTGATAGGCTGATGATGATCAAAAGGTCTATTCTAACCTCTGCTCCTGTGTGTGTGTGTGTGTGTGTGTGTGTATGTGTGTCCAGATGGCCCTGTGATCTGGAGGATGCTGACCTACCCCCCCACACGGAGAGCACTCCTGGTGGGATGTGGACTACAGATGTTCCAACAGCTCTCTGGGATCAACACTGTCATGTGAGTACACAGCCTTTAGTATCTTAGTGGCCTGAGTGGCCCCTTGCACATTGGATATGGTACTGGCACTGATCTGTATATACTTGTATTCTTGTGTTTAAAAAAAATCTTATCTTCCTGTTCCTCGTGTTCTTTTTGTTCGTTTTTTTCTGCACTGTTGGGAAAGAGCTCGCAAGTAAACATTTCACGGTACTGTTTTACGCCTGTTGTGTCCTGTACACATGGCGAATAACTTTGAAACTTGGAAACTTGTTGGTTACATTTTCCACATTAAGGAGATTACATTACATTACATTTAAGTCATTTAGCAGACGCTCTTATCCAGAGCGACTTACAAATTGGTGCATTCACCTTATGACATCCAGTGGAACAGTATAGTGCATCTAAATCTTTTAAGGGGGGGGGTGAGAGGGATTACTTTATCCTATCCTAGGTATTCCTTAAAGAGGTGGGGTTTCAGGTGTCTCCGGAAGGTGGTGATTGACTCCGCTGTCCTGGCGTCGTGAGGGAGTTTGTTCCACCATTGGGGGGCCAGAGCAGCGAACAGTTTTGACTGGGCTGAGCGGGAACTGTACTTCCTCAGTGGTAGGGAGGCGAGCAGGCCAGAGGTGGATGAACGCAGTGCCCTTGTTTGGGTGTAGGGCCTGATCAGAGCCTGGAGGTACTGAGGTGCCGTTCCCCTCACAGCTCCGTAGGCAAGCACCATGGTCTTGTAGCGGATGCGAGCTTCAACTGGAAGCCAGTGGAGAGAGCGGAGGAGCGGGGTGACGTGAGAGAACTTGGGAAGGTTGAACACCAGACGGGCTGCGGCGTTCTGGATGAGTTGTAGGGGTTTAATGGCACAGGCAGGGAGCCCAGCCAACAGCGAGTTGCAGTAATCCAGACGGGAGATGACAAGTGCCTGGATTAGGACCTGCGCCGCTTCCTGTGTGAGGCAGGGTCGTACTCTGCGGATGTTGTAGAGCATGAACCTACAGGAACGGGCCACCGCCTTGATGTTATTTGAGAACGACAGGGTGTTGTCCAGGATCACGCCAAGGTTCTTAGCGCTCTGGGAGGAGGACACAATGGAGTTGTCAACCGTGATGGCGAGATCATGGAACGGGCAGTCCTTCCCGGGAGGAAGAGCAGCTCCGTCTTGCCGAGGTTCAGCTTGAGGTGGTGATCCGTCATCCACACTGATATGTCTGCCAGACATGCAGAGATGCGATTCGTCACCTGGTCATCAGAAGGGGAAAGGAGAAGATTAATTGTGTGTCGTCTGCATAGCAATGATAGGAGAGACCATGTGAGGTTATGACAGAGCCAAGTGACTTGGTGTATAGCGAGAATAGGAGAGGGCCTAGAACAGAGCCCTGGGGGACACCAGTGGTGAGAGCACGTGGTGTGGAGACGGATTCTCGCCACGCCACCTGGTAGGAGCGACCTGTCAGTTAGGACGCAATCCAAGCGTGGGCCGCGCCGGAGATGCCCAACTCGGAGAGGGTGGAGAGGAGGATCTGATGGTTCACAGTATCGAAGGCAGCCGATAGGTCTAGAAGGATGAGAGCAGAGGAGAGAGAGTTAGCTTTAGCAGTGCGGAGCGCCTCCGTGATACAGAGAAGAGCAGTCTCAGTTGAATGACTAGTCTTGAAACCTGACTGATTTGGATCAAGAAGGTCATTCTGAGAGAGATAGCGGGAGAGCTGGCCAAGGACGGCACGTTCAAGAGTTTTGGAGAGAAAAGAAAGAAGGGATACTGGTCTGTAGTTGTTGACATCGGAGGGATCGAGTGTAGGTTTTTTCAGAAGAGGTGCAACTCTCGCTCTCTTGAAGACGGAAGGGACGTAGCCAGCGGTTAGGGATGAGTTGATGAGCGAGGTGAGGTAAGGGAGAAGGTCTCCGGAAATGGTCTGGAGAAGAGAGGAGGGGATAGGGTCAAGCGAGCAGGTTGTTGGGCGGCTGGCCGTCACAAGACGCGAGATTTCATCTGGAGAGAGAGGGGAGAAAGAGGTCAGAGCACAGGGTAGGGCAGTGTGAGCAGAACCAGCGGTGTCGTTTGACTTAGCAAACGAGGATCGGATGTCGTCGACCTTCTTTTCAAAATGGTTGACGAAGTCATCTGCAGAGAGGGAGGAGGGGGGGAGGATTCAGGAGGGAGGAGAAGGTTGCAAAGAGCTTCCTAGGGTTAGAGGCAGATGCTTGGAATTTAGAGTGGTAGAAAGTGGCTTTAGCAGCAGAGAGAGAAGAGGAAAATGTAGAGAGGAGGGAGTGAAAGGATGTCAGGTCCGCAGGGAGGCGAGTTTTCCTCCATTTCCGCTCGGCTGCCCGGAGCCCTGTTCTGTGAGCTCGCAATGAGTCGTCGAGCCACGGAGCGGGAGGGGAGGACCGAGCCGGCCTGGAGGATAGGGGACATAGAGAGTCAAAGGATGCAGAAAGGGAGGAGAGGAGGGTTGAGGAGGCAGAATCAGGAGATAGGTTGGAGAAGGTTTGAGCAGAGGGAAGAGATGATAGGATGGAAGAGGAGAGAGTAGCGGGGGAGAGAGAGCGAAGGTTGGGACGGCGCGATACCATCCGAGTAGGGGCAGTGTGGGAAGTGTTGGATGAGAGCGAGAGGGAAAAGGATACAAGGTAGTGGTCGGAGACTTGGAGGGTTGCAATGAGGTTAGTGGAAGAACAGCATCTAGTAAAGATGAGGTCGAGCGTATTTCCTGCCTTGTGAGTAGGGGGGGAAGGTGAGAGGGTGAGGTCAAAAGAGGAGAGGAGTGGAAAGAAGGAGGCAGAGAGGAATGAGTCAAAGGTAGACGTGGGGAGGTTAAAGTCGCCCAGAACTGTGAGAGGTGAGCCGTCCTCAGGAAAGGAGCTTATCAAGGCATCAAGCTCATTGATTTTACATTTAAGTCATTTAGCAGACGCTCTTATCCAGAGCGACTTACAAACTGGATGTTACAGGAAGGCCACAAAGATCATCAAGGACAACAACCACCCGAGCCACTGCCTGTTCACCCCGCTATCATCCAGAAGGCGAGGTCAGTACAGGTGCATCAAAGCTGGGACCGAGAGACTGAAAAACGGCTTCTATCTCAAGGCCATCAGACTGTTAAACAGCCACCACTAACATTGAGTGGCTGCTGCCAACACACTGACCCAACTCCAGCCACTTTAATAATGAGAATTGATGGGAAATGATGTAAAATATATCACTAGCCACTTTAAACAATGCTACCTAATATAATGTTTACATACCCTACATTATTCATCTCATATGTATGCGTATATACTGTACTCTATCATCTACTGCATCTTTATGTAATACATGTATCACTAGCTACTTTAACTACATACTCATCTCATATGTATATACTGTACTCGATACCATCTACTGTATCTTGCCTATGCCGCTCTGTACCATCACTCATTCATATATCTTTATGTACATATTCTTTATCCCCTACACTTGTGTGTATAAGACAGTAGTTTTGGAATTGTTAGTTAGATTACTTGTTGGTTATTACTGCATTGTCGGAACTAGAAATTGCTAAGATTAGACAAATCAAACCGTTGTACTATAATGAAATGTAATACTACCTGCGGACCGAGTGCAGATGCGACCGCTCGCTCCAACCCGGATTTGTCTTATTTAACTCTGCATGTTGGGAAAGAGCAAGTCAGCATTTCACTGTAAGGTTTCACTTGTTGTGTTTGGCGCATGTGACAAATAAAAGGTGATTTTGATTTGATCTGTGGGTGAGGCCCTGTTATAGACTAGCGTCCTGTCCAGGGTGTGTACTTGTACATCAAGCTGCCTCACGCTACAGAAACAGGAGATCTGCTCCGGCTCCTGTGCGCCATTTCGGCTCCCACAAACCAAGGCACTTGTGCAAGTTCGGTGGACTAACATGCCTAAGGTACAGCTCAGTGAGGTAACATGCTTTTGATGAAGCTACATTCATATTTACAGGATCAGCTCCGTCATGTGAGTGGGACGGTAACATGCCTATAGCCTTTAGCTTAGTGGGCTTACACGGCCCTCCGACTCATGTCGAATACCAGTTCAGTGGTCCAGTCAACACTTAGACAATTACATGCAGGATCATGTGCTGTGAAGGAGATGGTTCACAGTGCCACACCTGTTTGATTGATATGCTGTTAATGCTTTTCAGGGTCAATCGCTCGCTGAATTTCCTTTGTGCCTGTAAGGTGCTAAACCATTGAATCTTTATTTCCATCTCAAGTGAGATTGCATCGTCTAGCTTTCTCTCATCCCCCCTGAGCTCAAGCATATTCTGGGCATTGTAAACAATCTTGCAATATGTGCTGTTGCTAAGCAACCGTTCGAGGTGAGAGGAAAAGGACGAGTGGGTGTGCATGGGTGTAGGTTTGGTTCGGTGTGCGTGCGTGCGTGCTAGCGTGTGTTTGTGTGTGCGTACGTGCGTGTGGCTGATAACCAAGGTTTTAAGTTTGTGTGTGTACGTGTGTGTGTGAGTCTGTTAAGGTAGCTTGCGTGTGTTTGTGTGTGTACGTGTGTGTGTGTGAGTCTGTTAAGGTAGCTTGCGTGTGTTTGTGTGTGTACGTGTGTGTGTGTGAGTCTGTTAAGGTAGCTTGCGTGTGTTTGTGTGTGTACATATGTGTGTGTGAGTCTGTTAAGGTAGCTTGCGTGTGTTTATGTGTGTACGTATGTGTGTGTGAGTCTGTTAAGGTAGCTTGCGTGTGTTTTGGTCCGTTGCTGTGTTTACCTCTTCCCTCTGGTCATTTGTAAAGCCAGAGGTGGTGGCAGAGACAGCCGAGTGACAACAAATCAGGCTGATGGGTTGTCTGTCTCAGTGGGATCTGATGTGGGGCACATGCCTATGTGTCACTCCCTCCTCACCAAACCAGCCCCAGCCCAGATAGGTTCAATGGTTCAGGGCAGTCACACAGAGACACTCACTGTTTCCCTGCCCAGCCCAAGATTGTCTCAGCTGGCTAAGGAGTATATGGAGAGACAGTCCCTCATTCTTTGTCCTGTCTGTGTCACTCACCCGTCCTCTGCCCAGCCCTCAAATGAGACATCGTGATTCTTCTTCCTATGGTGCTTTGGAAGAGTTTCATTTAGTATGAATCCTGTCACTCACTCTGAGTACCTCTTTCTTTGTTCAGACCCTGTCATGAAGAGATGACTCTAGATGCTGTTGCACATTCCGTCAACACCCCAGCTTCGATTCCTCCCGGACTCTCTCAGGCACACTCCTATAGCGGACTCATAGACACGAGCATGCACGTATGCACAGTAAACACAGACGTTGTTGTGAACTGAACTCAGAGTGCTGTCGGATTAACGTCCCCCACCTGCCAGAGAGCGTCGGGATGAGAGATGTGTTGATCCATATCTCTCATGGACTAAAGGTCTCCCGGGACATGTGCTGATTGTATGGCAGTTTGAGATATTGATTTGTTTGGGATATGTTTGTGGTTCCTTGCAGGCCTCTCTCTCTCTCTCTCTCTCTCTCTCTCTCTCTGGCTCTGCCCATCTGTCTGTCTGTCATTGTGAGCCACAATGAGGAAAAATGATGAACTAGCCAGTCTTGTCAGTGAGGATGTGTCCTCTTCTTATTAGATCTGGAATCATAACGATTAGCCACATTATCCAGCACGTAAATGTCACTGTAAGAGAGAGAGAGAGAGGGGGAGGTAAAGAAGGAGGGAGAGAGGCGGAGGGAGGTAGAGAGAGGCATGCAGGCAGGCAGGCAGACAGACAGAATAGAGGGTGAGGTGATTAAGAAATTGACAGAGAGAGAGAGGGGGAGATAAAGGGAACGAGGGAGAATTAATGAGAGAATGAGGGGCCGGGAGGGAAGGTCATCTGTCTGTTTCTCCTCTGCCAGCAGTTAAGCCTGAGAGTACAGCGAGGGCCTACTAATCCTGTCTGGCAGACTAGCAGAGGCCACAGGTGTTGTTGATCCATCCATAATAGACCATGTCTATTAGTGATGATGTCACTGAACATTGGGCATGTCTTACTCTGGTCTCAACATGGTGCTCATGTCCACAGATAACCTGATTACTTACAGTATATGTCAAAGTTTGTATTTAGTAAGAAATATGCCACAGCATATTATACTACAAAATGATACATGATTTGGAATTAACCAGCATAGGGTAACCTTTCAAATGATGTTGTTCATGTCTTCATCTTTTGGTTTGTCATGTTTTAGTGTGTAATTTAGTTTTGATGTGTGAATATTTGTTTACGTGGGGCAGTTGGCAGACACAGATGGTCAGCTGTAGAAATGTCATCTTGGAGATGTTGAGACATGCCAATTAACTAGTGACTCAGCTGGGCAGCCTGGGAGGAGAGCTGTAAAGGTCCAGTCGTTTGTGTGTGTGTGTGTCTGTCTCTATGTGTGTCAACCTTGTATTGCCCTTGATGACTGATGACAGTCTGTTGTGTATTTCTTATAGTTGGTAAGCAGCTTTTAGACTATTGTAGTAGAAAGGCCTCATGCCGCTTATGCAGATCACGTAGCTGTGTGTAATTAGCCTATGGTAATATTATTCTGTCTAATCACACACACACACACACACACACACACACACACACACACACACACACACACACACACACACACACACACACACACACACACACACACACACACACACACACACACACACACACACACACAGAGTCTCCTCATTGGGTTAATCCACAGCAACCTGTTATTTAGACACTCTAATTGTCCTTTTATAGTCTACTCTAAGTGTGTCAAAGTTTATGTTGTTGTGGTGTGTGTTGCTGTTGCAGTTCATTTCAGAGCCTGTTTTGACTTTGTTGTGGTACTTGTTTTGTTTTTTTGACCGTCTGATCCACCTTTCCAGTCGAAAACTCTGGACCCTAGTTGTTATCGTTTTTCTTTTAGAGGTGTGTAGGCGCCACCGTGTTGTTGGTAGAGTTGAACAGGGCTGAGCAGTATGTGTTCTCTATGTTTAGAAAACTCTGTCTCTGTGCGCCTCCTGCGTTCAGCAGCATTAGACATGAGTGTGATAATGCATTCATCTCCTTTCAAGAGAGACATAGGCCAGTCCCCAAGGGAGACATTTCTCTCTCTCTCTCTCTCTCTGAGTGCCCCTATGCTTTCTATCTCTCTTGTTTCTCTCTCTCCCATCCCTCCTCTCTCTCGTTAATTGATATGATTGCATTATTGTTACCTGGTTAGTGTGCTGTCTGTGAGTATCAATGTGTTTAAATGATTTTGCCATTGAACCCACAGACATGAGTGGTTATTGGTTAGGGATATGATATGGTCCTCTCACTCCTCGCATCTCACACACACACACACACACACACGCTGCTGCTTTAGCATACACTATGTATTCAACTGCATTACCAAGACACTACACTACACACACATACCACTCACTGTATTTGTAAATACGGTCATGTGTGACATAGCAGTAACACATTCATTATCTATACTGTCATATTGTGTACATATCAGGCTATTAATATGGATACTACCTATACTATTATTATTATCATTAGTCATTAGTATTTATTTTACTCCTATTATTGATTACTTTACTGCAATGTTGTGGGAGCTAGTATAACTTGTTATATCTGCTGTAAACAGTGTATGTGACCAATAAAATGTTATTTGAGTTGGCACACAAACACACATACACAAACACACACTCCTCGTGTCACATTGAGGCTACCAATGCATCTATCCGCTTTAACGATCAAGCCATCATGACCTTTCCAGACAATATCATATTGTTTGCCTTTAGGTCAGCTATCAGCGTAGCCAGCTTCAAAGGAGCTGTGATAGGGTAGGTATTGTTCCCTGGGACCTTAGATACTTGGGGGGGGGGGGGGGGGTCGTCTATCTCTGCCTGCGTCCCAAATAGCACCCTATTCTATATATATATATTGCACTACTTTTGACCAGGGCCCTATCAGCCCTGGTCAAAAGTAGTACGCTATATAGGAAATAGGGTGCATTTGGGACGTAATCTCTATCTCCTGGGATGGAGTGGGCTTTTCAGCTTGCTCTCTCTTTCCCTCTTTAATCCTTTTCAATCGGGTGCATATTCAATGGAGCTCCAGCGGTGCATTTGTAAATGTCAGCCGTTAGTGAACAACTTATGTCCCTCTCACCTTTAGAGCGAAATGGGCTGGAGCAAGGCAGGTAGTCAGAGAGAGGTGAGAGGGGAGCAGAGGGACGAGGAGGATGAAGAGAGGGAGAAGGAGGAGAGGTGGTAGAATTTATCGTACGGGACTTCTTTCTGGCCATGTGATTAACTCCAGGTCACACACAGTCCCACTCCTTTCTTGTATTCCTTTCATCCACCTATATCTCTTTTGCCCATGTGCCCAAGCTTCAGAGGTGAGTGCCCATAAGCATATCTCTTTCAGACACCACTTCCCTCCTTTCTCTCTTCCGCCATTCCATTCCATTCCTCATGCTTCACCTCATCGCCCTCTTTCCCCTCCTCGACTTTCTCTTCCTCCCCTCTCTCTGACATCTTTGTCGTCACCTTGTCTTCATGCCGGAGTGGAGAGAGGAGAAACGTGTGAAGTGAATCTACGGCAGCGCAGGTCCCGTTTTCAGAAAAGAGATTCTGAAGGCCATTTCACACCTTCTGCCTGCTCCTCTCACATCACATACAGCCGCTGGCACAATCTGAAATGGCACCCTATTCCCTATATAGTGCACTACTTTTGATCGGAGCCGATAGTGAATAGGGTGCCATTTCGGACACAACCACTCTGTTATATAACCTCCATCTTACACCTGTGCATCCTCTTGGAGAAGGTCAAGGGGTCAGTGTTGGTGACACACTGGGATCTTGTCAAAGTTGCTGTTGTTGTTGCGTTTTTGTGTATTTACACAATCTACAGTCTACCATGTCACCTTCTGTGTTTTGGTTTTCAAGAGCCAGCTTGTGTCTAACCCAGTCAAAGTCAGCCAATGTTTGTCTTCGACTTTTTACTTTTTACATCTCAAGTAGGAGTTGAGTGTTTCTTGTTTTTGTAATGATTTGTTTTGTCTCTCCATTGTGAAGTTACCATTCAGGCGTAGAAGGGTGTGCGTGTGTGGGGTGCGGAACAGTGTATTAGATGGTTGTCATTGAACATGTCCATGGCATATCGCTGACCTATTGCTAGATGTCACTTATTAAAGATGGTGGTTACCATGGTTACCAACAGGCTTCCAGATAACTTTTTTTTTTTCTCCTCCCATACTGAGAACAAGAGTTCTCTCCTCTTTTCTTTATTCCCTCTCTTTCTCTCTCTCTTTCTTTCTCTCTCTTTCTCCCTTCTTACCAATGTTTTTTACCCACCTAGACAGGAAGCAAAATAAGGGTGGGCTTTTACTGGCACACGAAGATCTGCATGAAGTCTGACTGTAAGGGCTGTGTCGGTCTTGATATTTTGTCCGCCAGTTATTGTCATGCAAAAGACTACGCTCTCAGGGTAATCAACTGTTAATTAACATAAACAAGTAAACATTTTTAGCAGGGCTCCCGAGTGGCGCAGCTGTCTAAGGCACTGCATTTCAGTGCTAGAGGCATCACTACAGACCCTGGTTCGATTCCAGGCTGTATCACAACCGGCTGTGATTGGGAGTCCCATAGGGCGGGGCACATTTGGCCCAGTGTCGTCTGGGTTAGTGTTTGGCCGGGTTAGGACGTCATTGTAGATAAGAATTTGTTCTTAACTGACTTGCCTAGTTAAATAAAGGTTCAATTACATTTTTCTCAAGGCCTCCACACAAACAAGCTGCTAATGCTGCATTTTAAAAAAGTATAGTAAATCAATTGAATATACACCATCACAGTGCATCTATTATTTATTTTAGGAATGTCCGTCTAAAGAAACATTATGATATGAAGAAAATGTATTCCGGAAGAACAGAATATGAGTCGGCCTACTGTATGTTATCTGGCTATGAGCCATGCCATAAACTGTAGGCTTGTTCATTTAGCAGAGAAGATATGCTCATAAGTCCCTTGATATTATTTTATATTATATGATTTATACTAAGGAGAATATAACTGAACGTGGCTGAATAAAATAGAAAGGATATTTTTCCCCTTCCAGAGCGAGAGTCCGCATATGAAGTGGCTATGTTGAGCGTAAAAGTGATCATTTGAAACAGGTCCTATATGCTAGATTTAGAGTTATTTGGCAACTTTAGGTGTGAATGATACAAACCTTAGAATGTCTTAGAAATCAACACATATATGGGCTCTGCATGATGCGACTTCGGGCTGTTGAGGATTTGAGAAAGTCGCAGAAAAAGCTTGTGCTCTGTTCCTTGCCGTAGGCCGCACATACCGTTCTCTCATCAAGTGATCATATTTTCACCCATCAGACTATTCTCAATTTAATATTGTCTTTAATAATATGTACAATTTGTTTTTCAATTTAGAATTACCCATTATCAAATGGGCAGGAATCGGGGCAAGAGAAAAAATAAATTGAATCCGTATGCTCTCGAATAGTGAATAAGGGCCGGTTTGTTTCACTCATGTCACGTAGGCTACTCAGGTTATTTCTCCGCACGACAGGTGATATTCCGCCCAAACTCTGTATGCCATGGGCTCTCCAACCCTATTCCTGCACCTACCCAGTGCTTCATTTGGGAAAGCGAAATCTGTTCGGGAACATCAATAGAAACATGTTGTCACAATGAAGCGTGCTATTTCATTAAACTGTTGACAGCCCCTCTCTGCACACTGGAGAAAGGAATGAAGGAGAGAGGGGAGGAGATGGAGAAGCATGGTGGTGAGATATTCTGTAGTTAAAGGTCATGTGTCAGCCTATTAATTATCAAAACATACAAAAATGCCCAATTACTAAGCTATTCAAAATAAAATACAAATTCACTATAATTGTAGGCCTACTCTGAATTTGTTTAATTAGGCTAGACCAATTATGTACCAAAGATATCTTAAATCAGTATTTTAATAATGTTTTTCTGCCATGTGTACTATGCGGTAGGCTATGTATTGTATAAAGGCACAATCATTATTTTCATTCAGCTTTTCTTTTGGGCTTGGACTCATATATAGGCCTATGCCTATGCATAAGCTATAATATGCATATGGGTGTTTTGAATGAACCTGTTGTTGAACTTCTTTCTTCAAATTGATCATCACAGTGAGGTGAGTTTTAAAAGCACATACTGTTTTGATGATAAGTGTTTGATGCGATTTTTAGATTGCATTCGCATTTATGTCAGAGTGTTTAGAGGGACAACAGAGCCCTGAGTATGAGACCATTAGGACATGATAGAGGGACAGTAGAGTCCTGAGTCCTAGGCCATCAGGACCTGATTATCATTAGCGAGTTGGGTACTACTAACATATTAATTGAACCTTTTATTTAACTAGGCAAGTCAGTTAAGAACAAATTCTTATTTACAATGACGGCCTACGCCGGCCAAACCCGGACGGCGCTGGGCCAATTGTGCGCCGCCTTATGGGACTCCCAATCACGACCGGTTGTGGTACAGCCTGTCCAGAGTGCATAAGAAGAGAATACCCTGATTCAACAGTCACGTAGAACTTGACTGTGGTCATGAATACCGTGCTAGTGCTTCTTAGTTGTGTTGGATGAATCGTTTTGGCTACAGAGCTTCAGACTTCTCGTCCCCTCCGGTCGTCATACATATCATTTTAATAGGGTTTTTATATACGACAGCTTTATTGCGCGTCTGAGACCTTCCAGACATGACAAATGTACTGCCAGCTGTGTCCAGTTCAGAGTAGTTACCCTGGTCGAAAATGTATTACATTTCATAACAAATTGAACACAGACATTTCAATTAGCACAGGCTCTTATCTACAATCTACAGTATTATTGCCATTTGCCCATCTCATCACCTGTAGAATGTTCTTGCGGGCAGTGTAATTTATATAATTGGACTGTGAGCACCCCGAGAGTCCAAGAATGAGCCTGCATCATCATCGTTAACAGGGACTGGGGAAGGTTCATTTTTCCCTCTGCAAGTGGCCTGGCAGGGGGTCTCACCCACAGAAATAACTCTGTTTTATTCCACATTTCTGGAGTGGAGTCAGAGCCTAAAGATACACACACTTTGGCTGTTTGAAACTCTGGCAGTATTTGGATGCTGTGCTGGAAGTGCTTCCATGTACACTTATGTAGTGTTTACAGCCCTCTGTGTAGCTGGTTACATCATGTTTGTTGTGGATGTGGTGATGCTATGTTCTGTCAGAGCACAGGGTATCTGGCTGGGCTGGTTAAATGTGAGCTGTGCTTCCTTTCCAGGCTGGCCTTGCTGCTTCTTAATCAATCTGATTCAAACCTGAGATGGAGCTTAGAGAGCCTCTACTGCGGAGAGATTTTACACCCGCTGCTACTACAAACCCCTTATCAGTCATACTGTGTTTCCGTGAGTGTGTGTGTGGGCAGATGCATACTGAGATTGAAAGCCTCTGCGAGGCGAGACAGAAATCAGGCGGCTTTGTTGCCTTCCTTCCGCCCAACATGTTGTTACATCGCCACATCCGACTATTGCCAGTGCTATGGGCTCAGATTTTTTCAAAGGCTTTGCTTGATTAGTATATTTATTGACCGTGTATGTGGTCCTCATGACCCCTTACACCTGTACTTTAACTCTGAAGTGTTGAACTTCGACTCAAGTTGAGAAACATGTTGGCTGACTTGACTAAAGGAAAGATTTATGCAAATAGGCAGTCGGTAGGAGTGTTTTGTTTTGAAAAAGAGTCGACGGGTGCAGATGCTTTTCAAGAGATTGAAAAACAAAATGCTAATTCACGGCTCCCTGCAGAGAATGAGTGAAAAAGTGAGGGAGCGAGAGAGAGAACGCGAAGGACGGTCTTTTATTTTTTTAAACTTTTGAATGAATGCTCTCCTCTCTCGTCTTTTTTTGGTGAGAATCGTTGCGTTGCGTTCCGAGTGCCTGTATTTTCTCATTTAGCCTGGAGAGTAAGTGTTTTTCTACAGAGGCTGGGGTGCTGCCTTGTGAAGCTGAGAGGGGTGTAGTTTCCCTTAACCACTGATATACGGTCCAATATTTTTTCAGCCACTGTAGGGGAATCAAGATCTGTGGCAACTTCTACCTTGAGCAGCTCTCAGGACTAGGATCTTCCTCCACCGTCTATATCACCTGGTCCCCTAGAAATGAAGCATGTCAAGGAGAGAGTGTTTAGAGGCCCTGTCTGTCGTGCTTGATGAGGTGTAATTTTCCACAGGGGAAGCAGAGTTCAGCAGCATCCAGGCTGAAAGGTGGCACTTTAATTAGACCGTGACACCAGAGTGTTTGTGTCGCAAATGGCACCCTATTCCCTACATAGTGCACTACCTTTGTCCAGAGCCCTATGGGTCCTGGTCAAAAGTAGTGCACTATTTAGCGATTCGGGTGCCATTTGAGACACATTGCAGATACAAGAGTGGATGGGGTGGATGGATTGGGACTTGGCTCATTGTGTCTATCTCGGGTTGATTGCTTTACCAGTGGTTGATTGGTGGCCACTCAACTCAAGAACATAATGGAGTGTACCTCTTCTCTACGGAGAGAATCATTAGCACATGGTGATCTGTCTCTTTCAATCTGTTTCCTACTTATATCTCGCTCTCCCAAGCTTTCTTGGCATGAGAGGGACAATCCAATGCAATACAACAGACAATCGTAATGACCTTTGGGTTTCCTGTCCTGTCCTCAATAGTCTGTAGATGGCCATTCCAGAAGGACATTACTTCCTGACTGTTCTTTCCAGCATAGCCAGATAGTGGCCACCACCCTATTGTCTTTGAGCATCAACATGGCGTCCAGCTAGTGTCTTTATATGGTAGCCATGTGGTGATTGATGATGACCATATCCTGTCCTCTGTGTGCAGGTACTGCAGCACCACCATAGAGATACATTATATCTCTGTGCCAAATTCGCTCTCTTTCTCTATGGTTCTGTTGACTGATGAAACACCCTCTCCTCTATGTACAGGTACTACGGCGCCACCATCCTGCAGATGTCGGGAGTGCGGGATGACAAGCTGGCCATCTGGTTGGCCGGGGTCACAGCCTTCACCAACTTTCTGTTCACCCTCCTGGGGGTGTGGCTAGTGGAGAGGGTTGGCCGCAGGAAACTCACACTGGGGAGCATCATCGGTGAGGGTCAGAGGGTCAGGGTAAAGACAAATGTATGGATTCTGATGATTCAGAGACACATTTAGTGTGTGTGAATTGATGGCATATTGGATCCCAGTATGCGTTTCCCAGTTAGTTCCACAGACAGATTTGAATGGAATTACATGGACTACGTGAAATTACAGTATTACATGAAATTGTAATACATGTAACTAAACAGACAGTAGTAGTAACTCATATTCTGTGCAAAGCAGTACACTGTTTGGTTAGACTGTATGTGTTTTCTCCTAGGAACATGTCTGAGTCTGTCTCTGCTGGCCATTGGGTTTCTGCTGTCTGCCCAACACACCCCTCCTGTCACCCTCCACCCCACTGACCCCTCAATGGTCAACTCCACCTGCAACAGACACCTGTGAGTACTCCCTACTCTACTACTGTATCATACTGTACTCTATCTGCACTGTAGTGTACTGTCCAACACAATACGGTGTATTCCGTAATATTCTGAATATAATTACTTTTCATGTGGCGCAGGGGTCTAAGGGACTGCATCGCAGTGCTTGAGGTGTCACTACAGACCTGAGGTTGATCCCAGCTTGTAACACAACCGGCTGTGACCGGGAGTCCCATAGGGTGGCGCACAATTGGCCCAGCGTCATCCGGGTTAAGGGAGGGTTTGGCCGGGGGGGGGGGCATTACTTGGTTCATCACGCTCTAGCGACTCCTTGTGGCAGGCCGGGCACCTGCAGCCTGACTTCGGTTGTCAGTTGAACGGTGTTTCCTCACAATGGGGCGGCTGGCTTCCGGGTTAAGCGGGTGGGTGTTAAGGAGGACGCATGACTCAACCTTCGCTTCTCCCGAGCCCGTTGGGGAGTTGCAGTCAGGAGACAAGATCGTTATTGGATATGACGCAATTGGGGAGAAAAAGGGGGGTTAAAAAAAATATATATATATATATATTCTGAAGGTAACATTGACATATGTACATCACTTTAATGTTACGTGCAGGAGTAAAAAAAAATGTCTCAATATGAACCTGAGCCACCATGAATTAAAACATCGTCACTAATGAGGGTATTCTTTATTGGGAGCCTCTCCAACAAAATCCAGATAGAATCAGGAATTCCCCAGGGCAGCTGTTTAGGCCCCTTTCTTAAAACAAATCTTTACTAATGACATGCTAGTAAAGCCAGTGTGTCTATGTATGCGGATAACTCAACACTATACACAACAGCTACCACAGCGACTGAAATGACAGCGACACTGAATGGCTGGCAAGGAATATGTTAGTCCTAAATATTTCAAAAACTTAAAGCATTGTATTTGGGACCAATCATTCACTAAACCCTAAACCTCAACTAAATCTAAATTAAGCGAGTTGTGGACATAACACATTGATACAACAGTAGCTAGCTATGATGGGGAGAAGTCTGTCTATATTAAAGCACTGCTCTGCATTCTTAACAGCATTATCGACAATGCAGGTCCTACAGGCCCTAGTTTTGTCCCGCCTGGACTACTGTTCAGTCGGTGGTTGGCTCAGTATGGCTGGCCCTTGGATGTACACAGAGAGCTAACATTAATAATATACATTCCAATCTCACCTGGCTCAAAGTGGAGGAGAGATTGACTTCATCACTACTTGTATTTGTGAGAGGTATTAACCTGTTGCGACGAGCAATCCCGTATCCGGGAGCGTAATTATAGCCTCAAGCTCATTACCATAACGCAACGTTAACCTCTTGCTTCTACTTGGGACGCTTGCGTCCCAACTAGAGCTCTGGAAATGCAAATGCGCTACGCTAAATGCTAATAGTATTAGTTAAAACTCAAAAGTTCATTAAAATACACATGCAGGGTATCAAATTAAAGCTACACTCGTTGTGAATCCAGGCAACAAGTCAGATTTTTAAAATGCTTTTCGGCGACAGCATGAGAAGCTATTATCTGATAGCATGCACCAATACACTACAACACAAAAGCACAGCAGGGGACGTAAACAAAATAATTAGCATTTCGGCGTTACACAAACCGCACAATAAAATAGAAAACAGTCATTACCTTTCACCATCTTCTTTGTTGGCACTCCTAGATGTCCCATAAACACTATTGGGTCTTTATTTCGATTAAATCGGGCCATATAAAGCCAAGATATCGTTATATGTAGACTGTGTGATAAACGAAAAAAACAGCGATTTCACAACGTAACGTCATTTTTTAATATTCAAAAAGTAGACGATAAACTTTCACAAAACACTTCGAAATACGTTTGTAATGCTACTTTAGGTATTAGTAAACGTTAATAAGCGATAAAAATCATCCGTAGGCGATGTAAAAATCATTAGCTGTCGTCTTGGAAAAAATTTCACGAGAGAGCTCTTCCGGAATGATCTGGGCGGAGACCGGAGGTAAGTGGTGCCCCTGTTTCGGTTCAACCAAGAATCAAAGATGATTCAATTCACAAGACTCTAGACAACATGGGGATGCTGTGGGAGTTGAATGCTCGGTCTTATCTAATTCGGCACACTGTTAACAATTGCTGGAAGTGGCGCAAGGATATTTATTTCCATTTTCTGTGATCAGGTTTTCCTGCGCTTTCCGATGTAACGCACGTTATGTTATAGCCACAGTCGTGATTTAACCAGTTTTAAAAACGTCCGAGGGTTTCCTATCCACACATTCTAACCATATGAACGTACTATATTCCTGGCATGAGTAGCAGGGCGCTGAAATGTTGCGCGATTTTTAACAAAATGTTCAAAAAAGTAGAGGGTAGGAGCAACTAGTTAACTATTCATGAAAATCGCAAATGAAATGAAATAAATATATTGGCTCACAAGCTTAGCCTTTTGTTAACAACACTGTCATCTCAGATTTTCAAAAAATGTTTTTCAACCATAGCTACACAAGCATTTGTGTAAGACTATTGATAGCTAGCATAGCATTAAGCCTAGCATTCAGCAGGCAACATTTTCACAAAAACAAGAAAAGCATTCAAATAAAATCATTTACCTTTGAAGAACTTCGGATGTTTTCAATGAGGAGACTCTCAGTTAGATAGCAAATGTTCAGTTTTTCCAAAAAGATTATTTGTGTAGGAGAAATCGCTCCGTTTTTTTTCATCACGTTTGGCTAAGAAAAACCCCAGAAAATTCAGTCATTACAACGCAAACTTTTTTCCAAATTAACTCCATAATATTGACAAACATGGCAAACGTTGTTTAGAATCAATCCTCAAGGTGTTTTTCAATATATTTTTTTATTCTATCAGGGGTTCATTTCAACTTTAACAACAGATTCCATTAGCGACAGTGCAACAGGGGTTGGGTCTCTGTTCTTGGAAAGGATGGCGAGAGAGAGAGAGTGAACGAGAGAGAGAGAAAGAGACCCTGTCTGCCTTCTGAAAGTCCGTGCCACTCTCTGTCCTAATTTACACACCGGCATGTAGACTGAGTGTACAAAACAGGAACACCTGCTCTTTCCATGACATAGACTGACCAGGTGAAAGCTACGATCCCTTATTGATGTTACACTTCAATCAGTGTTGATGAAGGGGAGGACACAAGTTAAAGAATCATTTTTTAGCCTTGAGCCAACTGTGACATGGACTGTGTGTGTGCCATTCAGAAGGTGAATGGGCAAGACAAAATATTTACAGTGTCTTCAGAAAGAAATCAGACCCTTTGACTTTTTCCACATTTTCTTACGTTACGTCCTCATTCTAAATAGTTTAAATGTTTTTTCCCCCTCATCAATCTACACACAATACCTCACACTGATAAGAAAAAACAGGGACTTTCAAATGTTTTGCTTATTTATAAAAAAAAGAAAATGGAAATATCACATTTACATACGTATTGAGACCCTTTACTCAGTACTTTTGTTGAAGCACCTTTGGCAGAGATTACAGCATTGAGTTTTCTTGGGTATGATGCTACAAGCTTGGCACACCTGATGCTACAAGCTTGGCACACCTGATGCTACAAGCTTGGCACACCTGATGCTACAAGCTTGGCACACCACACCACTTCCGTGGCCTGCTCTTAAATGCTAGTAAAACTAAATGCATGCTCTTCAACCGATCGATGCCCACACCCACCCACCCGACAACCATCACTACTCTGGACGGCTTTGACTTAGAATATGTGGACAACTATAAATACCTAGGTGTCTGGCTAGACTGTAAACTCTCCTTCCAGACTCATATTAAGCATCTCCAATCCAAAATAAAATCTAGAATCGGCTTCCTATTTCGCAACAAAGCCTCCTTCACTCATGCTGCCAAACATACCCCCGTAAAACTGACAATCCTACCGATCCTTGACTTCGGCGATGTCATTTAGAAAATAGCCTCCAACACTCTACTCAGCAAATTAGATGCAGTCTATCACAGTGCCATCCGTTTTGTCACCAAAGCCCCATATATTACCCACCACTGCGACCTGTATGTTCTCGTTGGCTGGTCCTCGCTACATATTCGTTGCCAAACCCACTGGCTCCAGGTCATCTATAAGTCTTTGCTCGGTGAAGCTCCACCTTATCTCAGCTCACTGGTCACCATAGCAACACCCACCCGTAGCATGCGCTCCAGCAGGTATATTTCACTGGTCATCCCCAAAGCCAACACCTATTTGGCCACCTTTACTTCCAATTCTCTGCTGCCAATAAATGGAACAAATTGCAAAATCACTGAAGTTGGAGACTTATATCTCCCTCACTAACTTTAAGCATCAGCTGTCAGAGTAGCTTACCAATCGTGGCAACTGTACACAGTCCATCTGTAAATAGCCCATCCAACCAACTACCTACCTCATCCCATATTTGTTTTTGTTTTTCTGCTCTTTTGCACACCAGTATTTCTGCTTGTTCATCCTCATCTGCACATCTATCACTCCAGTGTTTAATTGCTAAATTGTAATTACTTCGCCACTATGGCCTATTTATTGCCTTACCTCCTTACTTCATTTGCACAAACTGTTTACAGATTTTTGTATTGTGTTATTGACTGTGCGTTTGTTTATCCCATGTGTAATTCTGTGTTGTTTTTGTCGCACTACTTTGCTTTATCTTGGCCAGGTAGGAGTTGTAAATGAGAACTTGCTGTCAACTGGCCTACCTGGTTAAATAAAGGTGAAATCTCTGCAGATCCTCTCAAGCTCTGTCAGGTTGGATGGGGAGCATCGCTGCACAGCTAGTTTCAGGTATCTCCAGAGATGTTCGATCGGGTTCAAGTCCGGGCCCTGGCTGGGCCAATCAAGGACATTCAGAGACTTGTCCCCAAAGCCACTCCTGCGTTGTCTTGGCTGTGTGCTTTGGGTCGTTGTCCTGTTGGAAGGTATACCTTCACCCCGGTATGAGGTCCTGAGCACTCTGGAGCAGGTTTTCATCAAGGATCTCTCTGTACTTTGCTCCGTTCATCTTTCCCTCAATCCTGAGTAGTCTCCCAGTCCCTGCCGCTGAAAAACATCCCCACAGCATGGTACTGCCACCATGCCTCACCGTAGGGATGGTGTCAGGTTTCCTCCAGACGTGACATTTGGCACTCAGGCTAAAGAGTTCCTTTTGGCAAACTCCAAGCGGGCTGTCATCTTCCTTTTACTGAGGAGTGGCTTACGTCTGGCCACTCTTCCATAAACGCATGATTGGTGGAGTGCTGTGGGAAGGTTCCTCCATCTCCACAGAGGAACTCTGGAGCTCTGTCAGAGTGAACATTGGGTCCTTGGTCACTTCTCTGACCAAGGCCCTTCTCCCTCAAATGCTCAGTTTGGCCAGCTCTAGGAAGAGGTGGTTCCAAACTTCTTCCATTTAACAATGATGGGAGGCCACTGTGTTCTTGGGAATTATCAATGCTGCAGACATTTCACAGCCCCAGATCTGTGCCTAGACAGAATCCTGTCTCAGAGCTCGAAAGAAAATTAATTAACGGCTTGGTTTCTGCTCTGACATGCACTGTCAACTGTGGGATCTTATATAGACTGGTGTGCGCCTTTCCAAATCATGTCCAATCAATTGAATGTACCACATGTGGACTCCAATCAAGTTGTAGAAACATCTCAAGAATGATCAATGGAAACAGGATGCATCTGAGCTCAATTTTGAGTCTACTTATGTAAATAATGTATCTATATATATATATATATATATATATATATATCTATATATATATATCTTTAAAAAAATATATAAATTAGCAAACATTCTAAAAAACTTTTATCACTTTGTTATTATGGGGTGTTGTATGTAGATGCCTGAGATTTAAAAAAAATCCATTTTTAGAATAAGGCTGTAACAAAATGTGGAAAAGTAAATGGTTCTGAATACTTTCCGAAGGCACCATAAGCGCCTTGGAACGGGGTATGGTAGGAGGTGCCAGGCACAGTGTGTCAAGAACTGCAACCCTGCTGGGGTTTTCACATTCAACAGTTTCCCGTGTGTATCAAGAATGATTCACCAACCAAAGGACATCCAGCCAACTTGACACAACAGTGGGAGGCATTGGAGTCAACATGGACCAGCATCCCAGTGGAATGCTTTCGATACCTTGTAAAGTCCATGCCCTGACGAATTGAGGTTGTTCTCAGGGCAAAATGGGGTGAAACTCAATATTAGGAAGGTGTTCCTAATGTTTTGAACACTCTCTCGTCACTCAACAAACAAGACAGACTCGTTTAAGACAGACTTGTCTTTAAGGCAGGTGGAATGGGGCTGCTGTTCTGTCATTAGAGCTACTCTCTCTGTGAATGAACACTCTCTGAAATTGGGTATGCCCTATGCTCGCGGCACTACACACTCGCGCATGCACGCACATGGATGCGCACACATACCACACACATAAATACATGCTCTCACACACACACACACATAGATTATTCTCAAGTTATCAGAGTAAAGCGCTAAAGATAGCATCTTCTCCATTCACAGAGAGGAAAGGTGTTCCGTTATACCTCCTCGAGGATCTTGTCTCTGTATGTGACATCTCTGTCCAATCCTCCTCTGTGATCCCAGGCTGTGTGAGCCGTGTATGCTGGACCCGGCGTGTGGCTTCTGTTACCGTGAGAACAGCACGGCTCTGTTCGCCTCATCCTGTGTACCTGTCAATACAGCCTCCACAGAGAAGGCAGCCTGGGGCAGGTGAGCTACAGGAGGCACTAAGGGGAGGGAGTGTGTGGTTGTGCATAGGGCAACAGGGGGGCAGGTGAGTCATAGAATGCGCTCTGTGTGTGGGTTTATTTGTTGTGCGTTTGTGAAGGGGATGGAGGGGGTTAGTAGATGGAGGTGAATAAGACTCCTTGAAAAAGGCTCGAGAAGTGGTTCTTCTGTAATTCTGTACTCATAGTACCCCTCCATCCATAACATAGCTACTGTTGCTACAGTACAATAACTGTCTTGTACCATGTTATTCCAGGTGTTCCAACTCGACCCAGCTGAGAGTCCATACGTACTGGGCCTATAACTACTGTCCCACCTCCTACTCCTGGGTGGTCCTACTGGGTCTTGTTCTCTATTTGGCTTTCTTCGCCCCAGGTGAGAGAGACAACACTGATCTTTGTAGAGTTTCAATGTATGTTGTATTTCACTTTCACTGTGGGGCAACTACTAACTAAAGAATCGCAGAATTAGGAAATGTGATATCTCATTTCAAGTTTGGCGTTAACCATGCATTGAGGTCATTTGGGTTTGATTTGTGTGCTTACTGTATATAAGTCTCGATTCAGCAATGTTTGCATACTGAGGGGTAGTTGCTGTACTGTAGAGCTATTGTATGCCCTGTGTCATCCCTCTCCTTCCAGGTATGGGTCCGATGCCGTGGACAATCAACTCTGAAATTTACCCCCTGTGGGCCCGGAGCACAGGGAACGCCTGTTCAGCTGGAGTCAACTGGACGTTTAACTTCCTGGTCTCCCTCACCTTCCTCCATGTGGCTCAGAACCTCACCTACTACGGTAACACAGACACATCTTCCTCCACGTGGCCCAGTCCCTCACCTACTACGGTACAGACCGGCTAATCACGGATCAATACCCCCTTACAGGACATCCCCGATCAATCAACCTGAACAGCAGGCCTGCTTTTACTGCAGGATCTGACCTTTTGTTGGACATTTGATTAGTCTAGAGAGACTTGCGGTATCTTATGATAGGCTCAATGTGTAATGAATGTAGTTTCATCATGTTTGATTACTTGCTGTCATTTAATAAGGTGCAGTAGATACTGGATAGTGTTTGACAGAAATGTACACTGTTTGCAGACTAGAGCGGAACTCTGCTGTCAGTACAGGAAAACCTCTGGGCCCTTCCTGGCCAAGTCACATATGGTAGTCAGGGAAAACTGTAGGCCCTGATAATGACTGACAGACGATGTATTGTTGATTGTGTGTTTGTTGTGATCGTTATTTCCCAGGAGCGTTTTTCCTTTACTCCAGCCTGGCTCTGCTTGGGTTCTTCTTCATCTACGGCTGTCTTCCTGAGACTAAGGGCCGGAGGCTGGAGGAGATTGAGTCCCTGTTCGACAACCAGCTGTGCTCCTGCGGGGCCACGGACTCTGACGAGGACCGGCAGGTGGAGTACATCAGGGTGAAGGGGAGCAACTACCACCTCTCTGATAACGATGCCTCCGACGTGGAGTAGCCCTCGCCCGTGTGCCAGCCTGTCTGTGCTTTCGTGCCAACTCACTGTCACTCATTGTCATGCCAAATAATGGCTTGACGATGACAGCCATGGAGTTGGCGAGAGCACAAACCGATCTGGGACCAGGCTAAAGTAGCCCAGTCTAGTTTGTAACTTTGGCCCTGGATATTGTCTCTGTTCTCTCATCTCAGAACGTGTGTATCAAGTGACTCAGAGCAGGAGTGTTGATCTAGGATCAGTTTAACCTTTTAGATCATAGTGAATGATATTACATGGACAGGAAGCTTGATACATGTACATACAGCCCCTGATCTGCATCCTCCCCGAGTCCTCGTCTCTGGTTTGCCTCACAGCCACGTAGGTTACATTGCTCCATCTTTTTCACGGACAGGGTAGCTCTTTGTAACACGTGAGTTACTTGCACATTTGATTTTGCCTATTTAATGTTGTAGATACATCTATAGTTTGATGAGAATCTCCTTTTTGATTGAAAAACCATCACGTGAATAGTATTAAGCATACATTACATTCATATATATATATATATATATATATATCCTCAGCATTTAGACATCCATTTTACTGGTCATCTGTCGCATTATTATAAATTTCCATATATGTGAGGCAGACCAACTACGATTAACAAAACTATTGCCATTTTCCTCACATAAAACCATATGATTAGAGATACAACCTCTTCAAAACAAAACCTTATTGTAGGAGGCCAAACGTCCACCAAAAGTGTTAAATTCAGAGCGAGGGGTTGTAATATATAGTGTTGATACCAGTATGCCTTTCTATATGAAACACAACTCAGTACAATATTGTCTCAGCTTGTCTGTAGCATCACAAACGGGGTATCAGACACTAGTAATATACCTGGGCTCTACGTCCCAAACGGCACCCTATTCCCTATATAGTGCACTACTTTTTAACTAGAGCCTTATGGGCCTTGGTCAAAAGTAGTGCACCATAAAGGGAATAGCGTGCCATTTGAGACGCAAGCTGGTCTCCATCTAATGATGAAGTTCAGTCTTGCTTTGCAGTTTGTTTAATCATGTTGGTTGTAAAGCTACAGTAGCACATGACCTGTCTCTGTTTTCTCATTAGTAAACCTATGAATTATTAGGTTATTTATTCCAATGTATTTTACCCATGATGTCGGTGCCTGTACTGAAGTGAAATGTATGAAGGAGTCGTGATGATAGCCTTTTTTTTTTCAGAAGTTGCACAAATGTTTTTATTGATCAATGTTGACGAGACTATTCATTGGGTTACTCAGACCATCAGAGAGAATACCCATACATTGAAATGGACAGTTTAGTCAGTTAATGTTACACACATAGTTGCCCTTTTGGGAAAACAATGTCAGAAAGAATGTCCTATTTCGTCTCCATTTTACGTTGTGTCTTCCTCCACAGCCTTATGTACAAATCGCAATGCATTACTCTTCACGTGAAAGAGCTGGGGTTCTCGTGTTCTAAAGGGTCGAGGAGTACTGTACTGTACTCGCTCATGTCGTTTTATATATCGGTAAACTATGTAAGGTGACACATTTTTAGTTGAGTACTTGAGTACAAGATTTGTGTGTAGCAGACTCTCGTTGAAAGTAGTCAACATGACGTCGCTGAGAATATGTCTGTGTATTATTGTCAGTGACAAAACCAGATAGATAGCTACTATTGTGAATTCAAAATAGGATTTTCTTTAGACCGAAATGAAATGACAGCATTTCAAGTTATCACTAGGTGTGTTTTGCCAGTTCATTGGAACAACAGTATCAATATTGGATTATTGAGTATTTATTATCCATATTTGAGTATTTGATTAGAAATGTGATTAGAAAAGAGAAGATACTATAAATAGGACTAAACTGGAGGTTCACTGGAAGACAGAATAACGTTTTGCTTTATTATCACAGATAGTTTTTTTTTTTTTTTTTTTTGAGAGAGAGAAACAACACTTTATTGCACATCCCCGTCACAGAGGCGACAACACTGTCGTCATGTAACAAACATGTAAATGAGATAGTGTCAAACAGGTTATTTGATGTGTTGTGGTTCTAGAATGCACTTTTGATTTGAAGACGGTCACATCGTGTTATTATTATATTGCCTTCTTTGCTTTAACTCCTAAATGGGGGCATCCAATGTGTTTATGGTGAACGGGTGCAATTTTTTTCTATGTGAAAACAAATGAAGTGCAGTGTTTCTATTCTAGGTGATGAAGAAGAAGAACTAGTGAAGATTTTAAAACAAATATTTATCCAGCGCTGTATAGTATACATTTGATTATTGTTGCTGTAAACGTTTTGCTAGAATTTATATTCTATCAAAGTAAATATATTCATGAGAATCTTGAACACTTGAATATGTATCGGGGGGAAAATAAATAAACGGATTATCTTGCAATGTCTGGCTTTCGTTTTAATGTAGAATCCACAAGGGCATTGTTATACATGTTTAAATATGCAGAAACAGATCCTGTGGTAAAGGGATGTACTGTAGTTGCTAGTGTTGTTCACAACTCTTAAAGGGATACGTCGGGATTTGACCTCCCCTCCCCTCCTGTCCTCCCCACCTCTCTCTTCTCCTTCCCTTTTCACTAATCTTTTTTCCTCTGCTTCAGCATGAGCAGAACGCCTGCTCTTTCCTGAAGTGTCTCAACCTCCTCTGAAAGCCTGTTAACTATGCTCTCAGCAGTGACCTCCTTTTCTCCTCTCTCTCTCATCTTGAAGGTCTCCTCTAAGAGGAACATTCTGAACAGGGTCCTGTACCTCTTATTCTTCTTCCTGTCCTTTATGCTGCAGCTGCTTACCTCTCAAGTCTGGATGGAAGAGAGAAAAACATCATTAGGGAGCAACATCCATTTTCAAAATACCACTGAAAATAACAAAAAAAAATACCACCATCATGAATCTTGGTCCGTAAGAAAACTGCAACACACTGTACGGAAGAATGCCAACATATACAGATCAGAGTAGATATTACTGCAGTATAACGTGTGCTTATTACACCCATTTACTAGCTTTACATTCAATCGATTACCTATGATAAACTACACCACATATTTTGTTGTTTGCATTGATTTGTCTATATTCGGCTGCACTGATTTGTTAATTACATCAAACATTTGCTATTCATACCTTTTAAATCATTGGTGATGAGGGGAGCGTCTAGTACAGAGGTAGTGGGTCTCTGAATGCACTCAATTCTCAGTGTTAGTGTTACGACACTTGTTTAAAGGGATGATTGATGGGTGGTGCCCAGGTCCAGCCTTGAGCTCTCTGGCTGTTGATTTTCTCCAGGGCGTGTGCTCTTCTCCCTCCCTCCTGGATCTGTCTGATAATGCTCTGTCTGTCTGTTGTCTCATAGACTCATATCTGTGACTGGCCTGCCCTCTGGTGGTTGGGGTCGGTATGACATTTTAAGCAGAATTCAGGATTCAGAGTCCACGAGGTTATAATCTTTCAAATTTGATTAAAAAATAAATAAAAAAGATTTGATTTGTCTGAATCACAGAGCTCTGCGGTCCACCAACAAAAATGGCAGCCACCAGAACACAAGCAACACAAGAAACACGAGGAATGGGGACACAGACTGTCACCAACATCACCTCGAAATGTCCAACATCGGATGTTTCAACTCAGTGCAGTTTCTGGACTTGAGTGTAAAGAGAACAACCTCGTGGACTCTGAATCCCACAACTATTCTGCTTAAAATGTCAGAGACAGAGGACGAGGTGGGACATACCGATCGCCTATAACCCTAGCCTGGCTGTTACTGTCATCTGTAACTACACAGCCTGACCGTCTCTCTCTGTGCAGACGGAGCTCTCCAACGCTCTCTGGTCTCTATGACCGCTCTGGCCGTTTCCACAGTTCCCTGTGCATTGAGGCCTAGTGGGTGGGGTGTAAGGTCTGGGTTGAGACGGAGGGTGACCCCGTTGTTGTGTGTTCCAATGTGATGAGGCCTTGGCTAAGGACAGGGATCTCTTCACTACAGGACCTCTCTGAATGTGCCTGTGAGGATCCACCCTGGTGACACTGGTGATAATCCTCCACTTCCTGATATGACATTTAAAGATTAGTATGAACATATGTATCCCGAGTCCCAGATCTGTTTGTGCTGTCTTGTCAACTCCATTGCTGTCATTGTCACACTAAGAAATATGTTGATATTACCATGTAAAATGCAAAGCGGTTACTATGCAACAACGTGTTATTAAACAGTAATTACGCAGACTTATAAGAGCAACTAAATGTAAAAGTGTTACAAATAATGAATTTACAAGTCAGTCATGGTAGGCCTATGTGATCTATGGGAAATCAAAGCAGTCCCTTACAGTACATTAGCCGAAGCAGGTGTAAACAGTATTATCTGTTGTTTTCTTACGTCATCATCCGAGTCGGAACTAAAGCAACCTCCTCTTGGGAGAGTAACTGGGCGATGATTCACAGCATTCCTTAGGACCATGGTGAGTGTTTGCAGGACAAGCTGAAGACTCGTCTGCAGGTAAGTCTCCACCGGGGCTGCGTCCCAAATGACACCCAAATGACACCTTCCTCATGTGGCACTATATAGGGAATAGGATGCCACTTGGGACTCTGCCTTTCAGTGTCAGACAGGTGGTGAACAGCGGGTGATTTTCGAATGTAGTGTGGAAACGTACATGAGCTGACATCAGTGCAGTTGGAAACCTGTTGGAATACAGACGTAACAACGAAACAGGCTGGCCTTCACCATATTAACACATTTCCCCCTTACTTTCACCTATTATCATACCCTAATCAGGTCCCGTGGCTCAGTTGGTAGAGCATGGTACTTGCAATGCTAAGATAGTGGGTTCAATTCCCAGGATCACCCGTATGTCAAATGTTTGCACGCATGACTCTAAGCCGCTTTGGATAAAAACGTCTGCTAAATGGTACTGCCTTATATCATCATCACTGTTCAGCTCTGAAATGATTCCAATTCTGCCACTAGGTGGCATTAGACACCTGATGTAATGCTGCTGCCTGTAATTACATGAGTCAAGAAATTGGGTTCAGGGCCTCGGCTCTGCGGTTCATTCACATCTCTGGTAGACGTTGTCGGTACTTCCTCCTTGAGATATATCTTAGGCATACCTTTCTTAAAATTAGCTGCTGGGACGAATTGACATACATACAGTACCAGTCAAAAGCTTGGACACACTTACTCATTCAAGGGTTTTTTCTTTATTTGTACTATTTTATACATTGTAGAATAATAGTGTAGACATCAAAACTATGAAATAACACATATGGTGAAGCTGGTTGAGAGAATACCAAGAGTGTGCAACGCTGTCATCAAGGCAAAGTGTGGCTCCTTTGAAGAATCTCAAATATTTGTTTAACACTTTTTTGGTTACTACATGATTCCATATGTGTTATTTCATAGTTTTGATGTCTTCACTAGTATTCTACAGTGTAAAAATAAAGAAAAACCATGGAATGAGTAGGTGTGTCCAAACTTTTGACTGCTACTGTATGTCAGTGAAGATAGATTGGCAAACTTTCTCCAAAAACATGTATCATAGTTTTTAGTGAAGGGAAATTATTAATAGCCTACATAATGCACACTGGACAGTGCAGCAAATGGTACCTTATTACCTACAAAGTGCTATACTTCTGACCAGAGCCCTATGCGACCTGTTCAAAAGTAGTGCACTATATAGGGCATGGGGTGCCATTTGGGATGCACAAGTACCTTCACTTCCATAATCCTCATTACTGCAGGCCCTGAAGAGTGCTTCGTTGTGTTGCTCTTCACTCTCTATTTGGTTGACGGAGAACTCCATTGACTGATTTTTGAGAGAGAACTCCAAGGTGTGGTCTTTGCCCTCAGATTGGTTGATAGAGAACCCCACTATGTGCATGGCATGGTCTCTGGTCTCTGTGCTACTGGGTAGGCCGATGCATACCCCATTAGTCAGTGCACACACAAGTTATGGAAATATCAACTAATACGTCTATCTTCACAGATGTAATCGATACAGCAATGGAAATCAGGAAAAAAAGAATATCAGTTCGGGGGGGGGGGGGGGGTTGTCAATCTCAATAATGTATGACGGATAAAGAAAATGATTTGCTGCATATCAGGTAAAAACACATCTTTGATATTTCAGTTCAGTACTCACTCAGGCTCTGTGCCTCCAAACCATACTTTGGATACTGAGGGGGTCATGTTCAGCTGCTGTTTGGGTCCACTTGGTACTGGACACTCTCTCCTCCCTCCTGGCTGAGAGAAAGGTATAAACTACAAAATCAAATATCTATTAGGTTTCAGTTATACTTTTTCTTTTACTTCACAAAACTGTTAATACAGTGGAATGAATGCACACTCATTTGTCTTTGTTTCATGTGTTTGCGGGGTAGAGGTGAGGTTAAATCCATTCCAAATGAAAGAATACTGTTACTATGAAAGTGTTTGAATGAATACCTGTGGTTGCTCTGAGGTGGAGATATCCCAGGGAGGTCTAGGGGAGCAGTGTGGCTGTGGCTGGACCTGTGCTCTCTGCTGGAGGGAGAGCAGGCCTGCCCCTGAGGAGTAGACTGACGAAGGGTGAGCCCCTTCTCCTGGATGTGTTGCTGGTAGTCTGACGTACTGGTGTCTGACATGTTTGATTCCAGCACTGGTGAGAGCTGAGAGCAACGATCAATGAACCAGCCAAATGTCACAAGGTTGAGTCATCCTTTCCATAAAGCTGACTGTATCTGTAAGTTCAGAAATATGGTAAAAAAAAAAAAGAGTACTAGTGATGTGAGGTCATGTATTTGTGTTGTCAGAAAAGACGAATCAGTGTGAGTAAACGTGACTGACCTGTCTACACTTGAATCCATCAGGAATGTAGTGCTTTCTCTTTCTAGCAGCCTGGACACAAAAATACATCAGTAGTACAGTACCGTTATTGCAAATACTTAGATGAGCTACTGTTTCACTTTTCCTCCTAGAATGATTCTATAATTTCTTGATATATATATAGCCATACCTGTACAAAGGCTGGCTCTCCACAAGGGAAAAACGTGATGGGGAGCAAGGGCTCATGGGTAACTTCAGGGGCCCCTCCTTCATTGACTTTGGTCCTCCCTTATCATCAGTGATGCGAGTTATCTTTGGCTGATCTGGAATAAACCAAGTTATTGTTGTGGGTGGGATCCTTTTTCAATGTTATTAGTATGTATCCATAATCTATAGATGTCTGTCTGAACTCACCACCCAGACTGTCAACAAGTAACGTTAATGTTACATCTGCAAAAGTGCTAACGAGGCTAACGTTAGCTAGCTAGCTGTCAAACTCCGCTTGAACCACCGACCCAATTCACTTTGCCCAGTAAAATCAGACAGACAAAAAAAAAACTTAATTGGGACATATATTTTATCAGCACTTAATTTTTTAAAAATCTAACAGCATACGGTAGTTGATAGTTGTTGAGTTTTTATGAAACCTAGCTAGCTAGCTACTAGTGAAACGTTCTCATCAAGTAGCCGATTATAATGATGCTCCAGTTTGAGTTGAGAGAGGTACAAAGATGCAGGAGCCAAGCCAACAGACAAATACATGACATAGCTACTATGTCCCTCTCAAAGACGAGAGAGGCGTTCGTAGTAACCACGTTACTACACTCACTGACAAAATATAGTCACAATACAGTGTGTGTATAGTAAAAATGTACAGTAGGGACCTCATTTGAATACGTCCCTCACAACCGTATCGTGTCTTTCCGGGGTGTTGCCTATAATAAATAAAACACTGCCAAACCAAATGACGGAAACACTAGAACGTAGCTAGCGGGTGGGTTTTCTAGCTTAAACATCTCACCGTTGTATGAGGGAGATGGTTTTTCCTTTTCTTTTCGCTTCCAGATCCATAATCATACTAAAATCCCCGATGAATGTAGCACGGAAATAACCAGACTAGCTCTTTGATCGCTGCGTAGGGGAAAGATGTCCAATATACTTGATGCGGCGTTCAGAGTGAAATGGGACCGGACGACTGCAGCGAAGCGGGCTGTCTTTCTCGCGGCCGCTGCCTACGGGGTGAAAACCTTGTACCCCATCGTCTGCAGACAATTCGTGAAACGGAATGGATGCAGGAATAGCAGGGGCTCTAAAGGAGATGAAAATGGCTCAACGGTTGGCGTTAAATCACAAACAGATGCACTGAGTCATACAAAGTCGCCTGGGGTAAACGCAGAATTTTTTAAACAGATACTTGAACTCATCAAAATCCTCTTTCCAAAGCTTGTTTCCAAAGAGCTCGGATTGCTGTCTCTGCATTCGGTCGCGTTGATTTCACGGACATTTCTGTCTATCTATGTCGCAGGCTTGGATGGCAAGATTGTGAAAACAATCGTTGAGAAAGAACCACGCAGCTTCATCATCCAACTGATGAAATGGCTCCTTATTGCCATTCCGGCCACATTCGTGAACAGTGTTATCCGCTACCTCGAGTGCAAGCTGGCCCTCGCCTTCCGCACACGGCTAGTGGACCATGCCTACACCACCTATTTCACAGACCAGACCTACTACAAAGTCAGCAACATGGACGGGAGACTGACCAACCCGGACCAGTCTCTTACCGAGGACGTAATGATGTTTTCCCAATCCGTTGCGCATCTCTACTCGAACCTCACCAAGCCCATCTTGGATGTGATACTCACCTCCTACACCCTCATCCAGACGGCCCGGTCCAGGGGGGCCAACGCCAGCGGGCCGACCCTGCTGGCCGGGCTGGTGGTGTTTTGCACGGCCAAGGTTCTGAGGGCCTGCTCGCCGAAATTCGGAAAACTAGTAGCTGAGGAGGCCCACAGGAAAGGCCATTTACGCTATGTGCATTCCAGGATCATTGCCAATGCAGAGGAGATAGCCTTCTACAGGGGCCACAAGGTATACAAGAAAGATGCGTGGTGGATTTTCCATGCAAATGTATTTATTACAATAGCAATACCAATGGGTTGGGTCCCTTGGAGTTGGATCCAATGCTCACCTATGACATCGTATCCAATTCCCAAAATTGAATTTCAATCATTTGATTGACAGCCTCCTTATATGCACTTGTTTTTAAATAAGACTGTCTGCCAGTGCAAAATAACTAACATACAATGTGAATGCTATGTGAACTCTATTTGCAATCCATTTGTTGTGAATGTGCTGTGCTGTGTAGGCCAGATACTTTTTGTGACTGCAATGTAAACTGCCTGTCTGTGTCTGCCGGTCCTGTGTGTGTCAGGTGGAGATGCGTCAGCTGCAGAAGTGCTACCGGGCCCTGGCGGAGCAGATGAACTTGATCCTGTCCAAGCGTCTGTGGTACATCATGGTGGAGCAGTTCCTCATGAAGTACGTGTGGAGTAGCTGTGGACTGGTCATGGTGGCTGTGCCCATCATCACAGCTACCGGCTTCGCTGACAGCGGTAATAGTCACCACGACATCATCTTGTTTTCTTCTAAAGCCCCTTGTTTTCAGGAAGGGTTGTCATGGTTGATCTCTGTTTGTGCATACCAGCAGGTAGCCTATTCTGTCTTTCATTTGAACCGATTGACGTTTGGTTCTATTCAGGTCATTTTGTGCTGGACTCACAAAGCTCCCCAAAACAGCCCCCTCTTCATTTGCATGTTCCACACACCGTAGTAGCTGATCAGCATGTGTTAACCCACGGGAACCAACTATCTCAACGATACCCTGTAGGTGTTATTCAACAAGGACTTTGTTGTGCTGTTAAGGGTATATTCATCCTGTTGTCCCTATTGTCCTGTTAGCTGCTAACCAACGGAATGCTACTGTTGCCTGATGGGAGGTCGGCTCATAATAATGTGTTTGATGCCAAATGGAAAGGCATCAAGCAGATGGAAACCATGTGTTTGATGTATTTGATACCATTCCACCTGTTCCGCTACAGCCATTACCACGAGCCCGTCCTCCCCAATTAAGGTGCCACCATCCTCCTGTGGTCTCCACCCCCATCAGTGTCATACACACTGATAACATGGCAACTTTTGGGTTTTTGGCCACAAAAAAAGAGAGCTGTCATTACAGTCTTACTGGTCTAAGCACAGAATGGCTCCATTCAATTTCGGTCTTTTGCCACTTTCCCTAGTTCCTAGGCCCTTCCTTAGGCCATACCCCCTAGGTGTTCACAGATCAGAAAGCCAAGGGGCTACGGGCCCTCATAGTGTCTCATAGTGTCTCACCTTAATTTCCCCTCTCACAGAGACTGCCGACGGTCAGACTCAGGTGCTGGTGAGCGAGAGGACAGAGGCCTTCACCACCGCCCGCAATCTCCTGGCCTCTGGAGCTGACGCCATCGAGAGAATCATGTCCTCCTACAAAGAGGTGATGTCTCACGCTTCTCTCTCCTCTCTCTCTTCTCTCTCTCTCTCTCTCTCTCTCTCTCTCTCTCTCTCTCTCTCTCTCCTGTCTCGTCTCGTCTCTTACATTCAAGTGGCATTAGAGTGAATGGACAGTGTTCGAGTGAGCCATTAGACCCACTCATGACCGGAGGACTTTCAAACGGTCTGACCAACATGAAGCAACACCAAAGAAAAAGATCCCTCATTGTAATCCCAAAATGATGATGTCCATCCACACGGATTTATTATTTTGCAGACATTTATTTTTGAGTTACCAGATTTAGGCTCAAAAGGACATTTTATGTACCCCATCACGGTGCTGATTTGAATGTTGTCTGTGTCGGTGGTCATATGCCCACTACAATATTTGTGAATATGACAGTTATATCTACAGTATTACATGGATGTGAGAAAAGGGCTGAGGTCCAAGAAAGCGCACTGTTTCACTCTGTAGGGGAGGGTAGACCTTTCAATAAGAGGAAATGAGTATTGTTGGTGTCAGACTGTGGTTTTTGTAATCCTTTGCCTTGCAAATCAGTATCACACTTCCTACTGAAGGTTAGGCTACATTTAGTCATATACAGTGGGGCAAACAAGTATTTAGTCAGCCACCAATTGTGAATGTTCTCCCACTTAAAAAGATGAGAGAGGCCTGTAATTTTCATCATAGGTACACTTCAACTATGACAGACAAAATTAGAAGAAAAAAATCCAGAAAATCACATTGTAGGATTTTTAATGAATTTATTTGCAACTTATGGTGGAAAATAAGTATTTGGTCAATAACAAAAGTTTATCTCAATACTTTGTTATATACCCTTTGTTGGCAATGACAGAGGTCAAACATTTTCTGTAAGTCTTCACAAGGTTTTCACACACTGTTGCTGGTATTTTGGCCCATTCCTCCATGCAGATCTCCTCTAGAGCAGTGATGTTTTGGGACTCACAGCTAGGCTTTCAACTCCCTCCAAAGATTTTCTATGGGGTTGAGATCTGGAGACTGGCTAGGCCACTCCAGGACCTTGAAATGCTTCTTACTAAGCCACTCCTTCGTTGCCCGGGCGGTGTGTTTGGGATCATTGTCATGCTGAAAAACCCAGCCACGTTTCATCTTCAATGCCCTTGCTGATGGAAGGAGGTTTTCACTCAAAATCTCACGATACATGGCCCCATTCATTCTTTCCTTTACACGGATCAGTCGTCCTGGTCCCTTTGCAGAAACACAGCCCCAAAGCATGATGTTTCCACCCCCATGCTTCACAGTAGGTATGGTGTTCTTTGGATGCAACTCAGCATTCTTTGTCCTCCAAACACGACGAGTTGAGTTTTTACCAAAAAGTTATATTTTGGTTTTATCTGACCATATGGCATTCTCCCAATCTTCTTCTGGATCATCCAAATGCTCTCTAGCAAACTTCAGATGGCCCTGGACATGTACTGGCTTAAGCAGGGGGACACGTCTGGCACTGCAGGATTTGAGTCCCTGGCGGTGTAGTGTGTTACTGATGGTAGGCTTTGTTACTTTGGTCCCAGCTCTCTGCAGGTCATTCACTAGGTTCCCCCGTGTGGTTCTGGGATTTTTGCTCACCGTTCTTGTGATCATTTTGACCCCACGGGGTGAGATCTTGCGTGGAGCCCCAGATCGAGGGAGATTATCAGTGGTCTTGTATGTCTTCCATTTCCTAATAATTGCTCCCACAGTTGATTTCTTCACACCAAGCTGCTTACCTATTGCAGATTCAGTCTTCCCAGCCTGGTGCAGGTCTACAATTTTGTTTCTGGTGTCGTTTGACAGCTCTTTGGTCTTGGCCATAGTGGAGTTTGGAGTGTGACTGTTTGAGGTTGTGGACAGGTGTCTTTTATACTGATAACAAGCTCAAACAGGTGCCATTAGTACAGGTAACGAGTGGAGGACAGAGGAGCCTCTTAAAGAAGAAGTTACAGGTCTGTGAGAGCCAGAAATCTTGCTTGTTTGTAGGTGACCAAATACTTATTTTCCACCATAATTTGGAAATAAATTCATTAAAAAATCCTACAATGTGATTTTCTGGATTTTTTTTCTCATTTTGTCTGTCATAGTTGAAGTGTACCTATGATGAAAATTACAAGCCTCTCTCATCTTTTTAAGTTGGAGAACTTGCACAATTGGTGGCTGACTAAATACTTTTTTGCCCCACTGTACCATACACTGTGGAGAACACACAGGGTATGAAAAAGAACAGAATGTGATTATTAGATAGTGTTTTGGATGTCACCCAACAAGGCTATGCATGCAGGGGTTCCACTCAATGCACTGGGTTCTGCGATGTGTGTTGCTTTGGCACCCTAAGAGGCAGGCAGAGATGCTTGGTTCACTCACTGTAGCTCACCCTGCTCAGTGTTTGAACAGTGCCACACACCCAAGCAGGTTATGTAACAGTAGGGTATGTTATGCAGCAGGGGCACACACGTTCACCCTGTTCACCCACGACTGCGTGGCCAAGTACGACTCCCAACACCATCATTGCGTTTTCTGACGA